>NC_053164.1:64796913-64885913 GCF_016835505.1 Polypterus senegalus | reverse complement strand
CTAAAGCTTTTATGAGATCTGCCACCATGTCAAAGACTTGACACATCTTTTATGCAGAGGAACATTTGTTACAAGCCATGGCAGAATATAACCAATGAATACAGAATTGCAGAGACAAAAGCAAGATAATTTGCAGCCTGATGCTAATGAAAAATTTGGCCATTTAGTGGTGCACTTAGGTTCAATGTTGAACTCCACACAATGGATTACTTCCCGAGTACTTTTGTTGCCACACGCATGTTGCAGAAACACAGAAAATGCCTTTTCTTAAATTGAATCCTTTCCTGCTTCAAAGTGAAGATATTTGGTGTTTTAAGGCTTTTGTTTTCACATTTGGACCCTGACCCTATCACCTCCATGTTAAAATGCAAGAACAGGCTTGACATTTTTTTTTATTTTAATTTATAAAAAATACTTTTTTTTTCTTCAAACATCATTGTATGTTGCAAATTAATATATACCATGACTGTTAAGTGTAAAGAAATAATTTTGACTTGAAAAATACTAAACTTATCCTCTAACATAACTCCTGGCATTTTGGCTACCTCTGGTATTGTTAGAACTCGGTTTACTATTGTTATTATGCAAGAGAAGTGGGTTTTCAGACTAACACAGTGTATACTAGGGAAAATAGCCTATTAAAATATGCATCACTTTGAAGAGTTTTAACATAACAGACTGAGTATTGGTGGAGTTTCTACCAAATATTAGCATCCAGAGTTTATCTGTCAGTCCTTATGTCAACATCTAATAAGACTTCCCAGGTGAATGGAGGCTTGTAGAACTCCTAAGGTTGTGGCCAATTCCCCATTAATAACCTAGATGTTAAAATTAAGTGTTTCCGCAGTTGTCTTTAGCATTCTGGACACACTGTGTATATTTACTGTTTTTCTTTAGTTTATCTTTGAGTTTCAAAGAGTCTGAACTGTTCAGTTTGTGTGATAAGAAGTGTACATTAAGAAAACAATATGCTTATGTTTAGTATGGCTTATCAGGGGAGTGCATTGATAAGTCTTGTGTATGAGGTTTTGTACTGTAAGATCTCAGTATCATAATTATAGCAACTGTATTTTTTTTTATTGGTTGTGTCAATGTACACTTAAACTAAATCAGATGATAGATAAGATAGATACTTAATTAATCCCAAGGGGAAATTCACATTCTCCAGCAGCAGCATACTGATAAAAAAAACAATATTAAATTAAAGAGTGATAAAAATGCAAAGACAATAACTTTGCATAATGTTAATATTTAACTCCCCCCTCCCCAGTGTGGAATTGAAGAGTCACATAGTGTGGGGGAGGAACGATCTGCTCCTCTGTCTGGAGATGATACTGTTAAGTGGATGCAGTGGATTCTCCATGATTGACAGGAGCTTGCTCAGCGCCCATCGCTCTGCCATGAATGTCAAAATATCCAACTCCATGCCTACAATAGAGCCTGCCTTCCTCACCAGTTTGTCCAGGCGTGAGGCGTCCTTCTTCTTTATGCTGCCTCCCCAGCACACCACACTCGCCACAACCATCTGATAGAACATCTGCAGGATCTTATTGCAGATGTTGAAGGACGCCAGTCTTCTAAGGAAGTATAGTTGGCTCTGTCCTCTCTCTTGCACAGAGCATCAGTATTGGCAGTCCAGTACAATTTATCATCTAGCTGATAGTTGTACAGTAGAAGAGAGAAATTGTCATTAAGTTTGTACTTCTTTTTAGTGACTACTTACCATTTCCCAGGGTGCACTCAGGATTACAACTCTTGGTCTGATTTGACATTGTTTGTTAGGCTGGTGAGCAGGTTCTAATTAGAATGGGGCAGTATTTAAGCATAATCTGTATTGTTTCAGCAATAGTAAAGATGCATTCATTTTCTTATTTTTAGACACTGAATGGATCTTTGACATTGGAGCTTGTGAATGAGAAGTACTGGAAAGTAAGTAAGCCACTGGAACTGTACTATGCACCTACGAAGGAACAAAAGTAATGGCTGCACAAAGAAGCATTACAGTATGGACCTCTGTTTTCCCAATGACTTTTACTTCTCACAGGTCACTTGTTCAGAGGTTACATGAGAAGCACACACAAGACTTTAAAAGACTTTACAGGACAAGAAGTGATCTCCGGCTGGGAATCGGAGGTTTCTGGCAAAAAGTAGAATGAAGTTTTTTACTGATTGTAAAATGAGATTTTGACTTTAGAAAATTGTTTTTCTATCAGCTTTTTATTCTCTAGCATCCATTCCCCTTTGAAGATTATGCTGACTGTTAAAACGTGTCTCTTGAAATGTGAAAGAGAGCTTCAATTATTGTTTCATAGATTTTCATTTGTAAAATCCTGCACACCTTTTTTTTTTTTTTTCATTTTCACTTCACAGTTGAAAACTAGTATTGCTTTACTCAGGTGTAGAGGTTTTCTGATTTGTAGATTCTTAACATTAACACAACACTTAGGTATGGCCCTTTTCAATAATTACGCCTTTGACCATACATTTAAGTAAGAACATTTTTTCAGTACCCATAATTCTAAGTAGTAACAAAAAAACAATCTTTTTATTGCAATCTTGTTAAAGTTATTTAACTCATATTATGAAGCAGGATATCAGATTTAACAAATAGTTATAGTATGAAATGAAACAAAACTTTATATCCAGAAAATGATTATAATTTAAATTGTAATTGTTGCACATGTAAAATATTTAATCAGTTTAATACTTTTGTTATGGGTAACTACATTTTTTACATTCTCAATAAAAAAACATGTAGTTCTTTAAAAGTAATGAAATAAACTCTTGCTCCTTAATATATAAGAAAACTGGAATCTTAAGATCTCAAATCATTTTTAAAATTTCTCTTAAAACCCTGTTGCACATTATTAGTTATGTTTCTGACAGGTCACTGAATTCTTTATTTTTCACAGGAGTTTCCACTGTTTTCTTTGTATATCTAAATGCTAAACAGTTCATTTGAATGATGTTAACATTTTTTAAAGGCTAGAATACATTTATTTACCCAATAATTTGAAAAAGAATCAGGGGACAAAAAGAATTTAATTCTAAAAGGGTCCATTTATTATTTATTTAGTATTTTTTATTTTCCTCAGTAGTAAGATTGCAATTGATCAGTAAGCTTCTATATTTCCTTTGCTACTCACTGTATTATAATCGCTAATCTGTTTGCAGTTATACTTCATGTCATTTTTTTCCCCTTGTAATTTACAATGATGTCCGTTTGTCTTTCTTGAAATTTTCATTTGGCTGTTAAGCTGTGTACAGTTTGTGTATTTGTATTCTTAAAAATAGTGCAAATTGTTTGTTGTTAATGGTTTTGGTGTTGCCAAGATGGATCCAGTGCCTTAAACAAATAAGATTCAGGTATCTACAGTGATCTTTTCTGAGGGACGTGTGCAGGGGAAAGTGCATTAGACTTTCCCATTATAAAAGCAGATAAGTGCCCAATATTATAAACAAAAGCGTTCCTGCAGCTTAACAGCTTTAGTATGTTTGGGCGGGTGGATTCATTTTTATCACCCTTTTTCACTGTACTTTTTGTGAGGTTGAAAGACAGACCGTTGCCTAATTCCCATTAAATGGGACGTTCATTACTGTGATTTATTGTGGCCATTTTGGTACAGTGTGTGTGGTACAGCACAGCAAGTATCAATTTCAAGACTGTCGTTTCTCTTTAAGGGAAACCATGTTTGAACTTTAAGCATAAATGTTTTCCAGCAAATATTTTTTTAGGTTTCAGAAAGAGAATATCATATATATTTCTTAGTTTTTCCTTTGGAATGGAATTAGCAGACCATATTTAAAATTGTGTTTTTATTAGAAAAATACATCATGTTAATATGTTGCACTGTGTTATTTTTGCTTTGTAAAAAGAAGAGTTCACTGCTTTTGGCATTGTCTAATTTAACATTGTGAATACTGGTAATGACTTCTTTTTTGGGGGGGGGACACGGACTTCTCTGGAATGACATCCTTCAATTGTGTGTGTGGGGTGGGGAGTGAAAATGGTCTCAATATCCTCACACTAATTTTGTAATCTTCATCAAGGTATGTGGTCTAACATAATATTACACATACTTAAAGTTTAGTTATGAGCATTCTTGTATTTGCATTGATTAATCCATTCATTTTTGAAAATACATATCCAGTTTTATAGGAAAGTTGGTGCCTATCCCAGCAGGTCTGGGCACACGGCAGGATGCAGTTGAAGATTCAGTACTGGGAAGTGGTTGCACAGTTTGATTTGCACCAGATATATATGACCACCTTATTTGTATTGTCTAAGGTAAGCAGAGGAATGTAGCTATCAGGTTGGATGGCCTGTGATGGACAAATGCTTATGCTGTCAACATAATTGGTAGAATATTGCTAAAAATATGAATAAACAAATATTTTCTATTTGTAACTTCACTGTCTGACTAGGCTTAATTAACTCAAAGGAATTTGATTTTATTCAGAACTGTGGCATATACATTATTGTAAGTATATTTTATATTTATAGAATATTCTTGCAGTTGACTAGCCAAATATACTCATTTCAGTCAAACTAACTTTTATATTTACTGCATTTGAGTCACATGGGGTCAATTACTAAGGCTTGGTCATTGGTACTGTCTGGTTCAAGTGGCAAAGCATTTAATACACAACTTATTAAAAATGTTTTGAGAATTCTGCTGATCAAAAAAGTTATTTTTGTCTGTTTGACTCTTTACCTCTTTTTGTATTTTACAATACCTTCTTCTGAAATTACCATACATGATGTTCATGTTATGTGCAGTACTGTTGCATTCTTGAGGTATAGTATGTAGAAAATTGACACTGGTTAGGTTAAAAATGTTGTCAAAAGTAATTAACATCATTCAAGAAATATTGCATTCATTTTTACATGTGTTTGTTTCATTTAGCCATTGTCCCATGTCACTTAATGATTAGTTCATGAACTTGTTGGGTAGGTTTCCTCCACTGCAGTGGTAAGTAGTACTATTGTCACATCTCCATAGTACAGTGAAATCCTCAGCTAGACGTTTGACCCTCATGTAACACTCCATTTTATACTGCCATAATAAACATCACTGAATTAAAATACAAAATTCCCTGTTAACAGAAAACACATATACGCTACTCTAATGTACTTCTTACTCCTGTTTTCATGTTCAAATTACCTGAAACACTGTGGGAAGAAAAACTCCTGTTTAATTATATACTGTATAACAGCATAAATTAATAAAGTGGTATCTTGTTTTTCAGAAAAAGATAAATGGGACATTCAGGAATTTTTGAATGGATTACTAAGGTGATTGAATGAAGTGAGTTTGAGAAGCTAGTTAAGAAACAAAAGTGATTCTGAATCGGCTTCACCAGCTTTGGGGCAAATGAAAGTGACAAATAGTGCACTGCAGAGCGACAGCAGGACATCCCCCAAAGAGAATGGTTTTGCAGGCAGCGGCCACAGCCATTTGCTCTCTCCTTATCCTTTCTAACTGATTATTCTCTAGTTTTACATTTTTCTAGAGTTCTTGTCAATATTGGTAGCATGAGGCAGTACCTGTAGCTGATTCAGGTAGTCCAGGTCCTCAAGGAAGACGCATCCATACATGCGCCGCAATAAGTTTTGCTGTGCCTCTCAGCACAGTTCAGAGTGCCTGATGGGAGATAGCGGGAGAATAGCCATTAGACAAGGAGAGCTGGACAGGCCTGTAGGAGGACATCAATCCAGCAGCAAGGTCAGAATCTGCTCCTTTGTCCAAGGAGGAGCAGAGGCAGCACTGCCAGAGCCCAACAGAATGACCTCCAGCTGGCTACTGCTGTGCATGTTTCTGACCAAACTGTCAGAAATAGACTCCATAGTCTGGCATGAGGGCCTGATGTCCTCTAGTGAGACCTTTGCTCAGAGCCCCATCATTGTGCAGTTTTCATTGGCACTTGCCAGAGATTAATACCACAATTGGCAGCTCTGCCAATAGCATCCCATTCTCTTCCCATATGAGATCAGGTTGACACTGAATACGTGACATGTGAAAGAGTCTGGAAACGCAGTGGTGAATGTTAAGCAGCTTCTACCATCATCTATCATGACTGGTTTAGCATAGTGGGTCAGTGATGGTCTTGGGAGACATGCAGTGGGTATGGAAAGTATTCCGACCCCCTTCAATTTTTCACTCTTTGTTATATTGCAGCCATTTGCTAAAATCATTTAATTTTTTTCCTCATTAATGTACACACAGCACCCCATATTGACAGACAAAAAAAAGAATTTTTGAAATTGTTGCAGATTTATTAAAAAAGAAAAACTGAAATATCTGAAGTATTCAGACCCTATGCTCCGTATGTAGTAGAAGCCTTTTGAGCTAATACAACCATGAGTCTTCTTGGGAAAGATGCAACAAATTTTTCACACCTGGATTTGGGGATCCTCTGCCATTCCTCCTTGCAGATCCTCTCCAGGGGCCTCATGAATAATGCTGTGCATAGAACTCGCACTACAACATGGCGTAACCACAAAAACCGAAATGTGATTACGCAAAGAAAAATCCAGATGCAGGAATCTGTGCGTACTCCAACTTTCACGTTCTTCCGCTACATAAATCCCGATCAGCGTGAAAAGTAACGCTCGTGCACGCACTTTATGTAATGCCCCAACTCCTCCCAGAATTACGCCTCTTTGAATATGCAAATGAATATAAATTGCCCTTAAGCTCAGGCTTCTGTGAAAAGACAATGGGAAAAGCACGGGGGAAAATATAAGAATTTCAGCGAATACCAAGTGGAGGCAAAGGAAAAACATACTATTTGTTCAAATAAACCGTGGTATAATCAACAAAAGGAAGTTGATCGAGTGACATAGCGTGTTGGAGAATCTTGAAAGCTCACGTTCACAAAATCGCACAGTGCCGGAAATAAAAAAAAGTCACATATCAAAGTCGCCATGAAAAGGCGAGTTGTAGCCCACTGTCTGAGTGTCATATGAAAGCTTATTAGGGTACAGAGAAAAAAGGCACACAGTGGGGGAAAAAGCACGAAATGTCAACTTCAATCTTGACATTTCCACTTTAATCACGTAGTTCATTTTGTCATTAAAGTAGAACATCATACCGCTTAGAATTAAGGCCATAAAGTTCTATCTTGCTCTCATCAGACCAGAGAATCTTATTTTTCACCATCTCAGAGTCCATCAGGTGTCTTTTAGCAAACTCCATGCGAGCTGTCATGTGTCTTGCCTCTCCTCAGTATGTGGAGACAACCAGGCACTGCTCATCACTTGTCCAATACAGTCCCCACAGTGAAGTATGGCAGTGGCAGCATCATGCTGTGGGGGTGTTTTTCAGCTGCAGGGACAGGACGACTGGTTGCAATCGAGGGAAAGATGAATGCGGCCAAGTACAGGGATATCCTGGACAAAAACCTTCTCCAGAGGGAAAAGGACCTCAGACTGGGCCAAAGGTTTACCTTCCAACAAGACAATGACCCACAGCACACCGCTAAAATAACGAAGGAGTGGCTTCACAACAACTCTGTGACTGTTCTTAAATGCCCCGGCCAGAGCCCTGACTTAAACCCAATTGAGCATCTCTGGAGAGACTTAAAAATGGCTGTCCACCAACGTTTACCATCCAACCTGACAGAACTGAAGAGGATCTACAAGAAGGAACGGCAGAGAATCCTCAAATCCAGGTGTGAAAAACTTGTTGCATCTTTCCCAAGAAGACTCATGGCTGTATTAGCTCAAAAGGGTGCTTCTACTAAATACTGAGCAAAGGGTCTGAATACTTAGGACCATGTGATATTTCAGTTTTTCTTTTTTAATAAATCTGCAATAATTTCAAAAATTCTTTTTTTGTCTGTCAGTATGGGGTGCTGTGTGTACATTAATGAGGAAAAAAAATGATTTTAGCAAATGGCTGCAATACAACAAAGAGTGAAAAATTGAAGGGGGTCTGAATACCCACTGTATACTTGTAGGGTTGCATAGACCTCCATGTGCTAGGTAATGGTATCCAAGTATCATTTTTGGAAAACTGTATTTACGCCCATTCACACCAAACCATGCTACCTTTTTGGAAGTGTAGATGGTTGGAAAACATTTAAAAAGCTCTTTATTTCAGGGGTCGGAAATGATGGGGTAGTGTGGATGAAAATATAGACAAATGTGTGCTAATTGCATTAGCGTGGATGGGGCCTGAGTTATTAATTATCTTACTGAGGAGTTCATTTGGATGCCAATTAACTGTGTATACGGGCCTACATGTAAAGCCAGTGCCGCGTTGTGGTTAAGACAATGGGGAAATCAAAAGAACTTAGTCAAGATAAGACCTGAGGAGGAAGATTGTGGGTCTTTATATGGTTGATGGTACCAAGTGCAAATGTACAGTACAATCAATCAGAAACAAGGCACAAATTGACTCCCCAGGGCTGAACAAAGTTTGTTTCAAAAGGTTCAGCAGAACCCCCAAACATCACAACTATGGAACTAGAGTTAGAGGTATCGGGAGCAATAGTGTCATCATCCACCACTAAGAGAGCACCGTCACAATGGCTTGAAAGGTTGTTCAAAGAAAAATCCATTACATGAATGAAAAAGCTAGAGGACAATATGTAGGTGCTCACAGGACAAAGACATAGCCTTTTGGAGGAGTGTTCTCTTGTCAGACAAACAAAATTTGAACTATTTGCCCATAATGATATGTATGGAGGCCGAAGGGTGAGGGTATTAATTCAAAGAACACCATCCCAACTGTGAAACACAGGGAGGCAGCACAATGTTGTGGGTGTGTTTTACTGGGACCAGTGCATTCTAAAATAGATGGCATACTCCTTAATAAAACCCCTGTGTGCGTCCAGGTGTCAGTGTGTGTGTCTTCTGGCACCATGGATGCACGCACACTGGAAGCTGGGCAAACAGTGAATGGCCTTGCCACGGCGGCGCATGATAAGAAATAAAAAACCACCGTTGCTGGGGAGAGTGCTGATTGGGTAGTCGTGGATTAAAATACTTGCTGGGGAACTAAACAGTATTTGCTGGGGAGACGCCACGGGCACGATTATCAGCTGCTCGGGACACTCTGCTGATTGCCCACTGTTGTGACAGAAAATTACAGTCATATTACGGACATCAAAGCCAGAATTACTGTCAGAGAAAATTACAGGCATTTTACGGAAATACAAACCAGTATTCCTGCGAGAGAGAATTAAAGACACACAATACATTGACGCATATTACAGCCACATACAAGCCATTATTACTGTAACACAAAATATTACGGATGTATCTACTAACAACATGCCACCCAAAAAAAATGACACGTCAAGTAGGACAAAAGACACAGACAATCAAATCCTATATAAGCAACATCTCCTGGACGGACGGTCAGCTCAACAAGTAAACATCAACAAAAGAAAGGCTAAAAGACAAAGAAAAATACAAGCAAATAGTTTGATTAAAGAAAAACAAAATGACCGTCAGAAAAACGTTAAAAGAGAAAGACTCGGAAGAGCAAACCTTACAAAAAGTTGGCCTTTACTTGCCAGAACCAGTATTCAGCCACAGTCAGTTATATGATGCATTATCAAGAGTTAGAAGTTTTCCAGATGATGTTGTCAAAGTTGTAGATGGTCCTGAACAAGGCAAACTGTTGCCAAACTCAGACAGAATATTTACAAGAAATGTTGTCTATAATGAAATTGTATAGAAAAATGTCATGAGGTAAAAAAAATAGAAAATTTTACCTAAATATCTTCTTCAGATATTGTGTCTTACAGATTGTTACAAAGTTTTACACTAAGGCAGTATTAATTATACTTACTGTATTGTCATATACGTTTGTATTTTATTTTTATTATTATTTTACTTTAGGCTTCTTGCAAAAATATTTTTGACAAAAAAAAATTAAGACAAGAAACTGAATGAGGTCAAGGTCCATTGCCATTTAATATAAACTGTTCCTACTAATGTTTATGCACTACTGTTCTAGCGCCCGTTATTGTAACGGGCTTAATGTCTAGTTATCTATAAATTCTGAAGGAACACGGCAATACATAAACCACAAAGTGAAAGGTTGGTCACAAATGGGTCTTCCAACAGAACAGTGATCCCAGGTGTACTTCCAATTTGGTAACACAATGGCTTGCGAACAATATTTTGCCATCAGAAAGTCCTGACCAGATTCCAGTAGAAAATCTGATTGTGTCCAATGAAGAAGGCCTACGAACTTCACTCAATGACACCACTTCTGTCTTGAGGAATGGGCCAAAACTCTGCATTTCTTTCAGGTTAAGCAATTTAAAGGCAACACCACCAAATATTAACTTGGTGTACGAAAACTTTTTTGACGCCCTGATAATTTGGCATGGTGATTAAATGCAGAAATAAATCTTTCTCTTCACCATTATTTTGGAGAAAAACGTGTGTCTTTGTCCCAAACAATATGGAGGGCACTGTACATATATGTAAACTTATGGTTTCAACTGTTTTATTGATATATATATATATATATATAGAGAGAGAGAGAGAGAGAGTAGATGCACCAGAGGACAGTTGGGCATCCTACCCAGGATTGAGTTCTTACCCGGCCAGGATGCCATAATGGAAGGATGAACTAAATGGGGGCAATACCTGGTCGGGATGTCATATGATCCCCGTTCTGGGTGCGATGCCTGAAGAGTACAAGAACTGGCAGAAGAACACTGCTGGGAGTTCATCCCCCACTTTAATAGGTGGCATATAGAGTCCCAGTTTAGACCCTTGCAGGGCTGCATGGGAGTTGCAGTTTAGAGGATCAGCCCTTTAGGGATTCCTTTTGGATGATAGAGGGTGCTGCCAAAGGAGGCTGTCCCTGGCTTTCTCATAACATGGAAGCACTTCCAACTGGATATGTAACATCACCAGAAGTAATCCTGGGTACCGCAGTGTTTTGTCTGGGTGAGTCCGATGGGGGAGGAAGAAAAGCAGCACTTGATTGGAGAAGAGCCGTGTGGTAGAGAGAGGAGAGGAGAGTCTTGTTTTTGTGCTTATGTTTACAAGGTCTGTAATAAACACCCTTTATTTGAACCCGGGACAGTATTGGTGTGTTCGTGTTATGGGGTTTGTGGCTCTGTGGTGCCCCCTAGCTGTCACTATTTACATATATATATTTTATTATACATTATATTATTTATACATTGAGATAGAGTATGTACCTATGTAATGTTGCATTACTTCACAACAGGTCAGTTATTATAAGCCTAGTGATTTTGGTTTCTGAAACCTCTTGGAAAACCGTTGAAATATTTGGAACCATCGATTCTTACTGTGGCATTTCTGAGATTGTGTTTTTATGATATAGGTACAAAGAGGCATCTAGTTATTTTTAAAAGGAAAAATCAATTAATTTAGTTGTGTTGTTAGTTTTAATGTATTCAACTCTTTATTCATGATTTTTTTAGAACACCCTTTCAGATGTGAACTCTTACATGGTCAGCAGTTACTACAAGATGAAGGATTATTTAACAAAGAATAAGGAATGGAAGACATATAGTAAGAGAATCAGAGAGCGCATAATTTAACAATACAAACCAGTTAAACAGTATCTGAAGAGAAAGGCAAAAATCTATTAGTTTAACCACAAAAAAATAAGTAAAACTATAGCATGTAATGTTTATCCTAGGCTCTACTGCATTGTGTTACATTTTTTATTGGTATTACAGTTTGTTTTATTGACTGTTAGCGACTGCTGATGTAATATTGATCTTCTCAATATCTACATCAGTTAGTGTTGATTTTGCTATGTAAGAAGTGACCGGGCAAGCAGATGAGTCTGAGAGGCCAAGAAAAGCAGGGGTTACCACCCTGGTAGCTCCATTTAATCAAAAGTCAAAAGACAGTTGCAAATGACTAAAAAAAAACATATGTTTTGTAATTTCTCTGGCAGGGGTTCACAGTAAGTGTTCTCTCCTCTGGGAAAGTCAGTTTTACGTCTGATGCCACCTTCCGGGAGTGAGCCAGCTTTGTATTCTGGAGAGTGGAAAGGGTGGAGTTTCTTGGGTGGTGGGTGTGGTCAGTTGTCCCTCTTGGGCACTTTTCCTTTACTGAGGAGGAGGAAGGAGTCAGCACCCCCTCTAATTTTGGGGTGGTATTGCTTACCTTGCAGAGCCAGGAAGATGGTATCCAGATGCACATGCATGACAGCTGACTGAAGAGTATTTATTGAAAATGTTCAATGCTAACCATTCTGGAGACAGGTTTCCTTTACTCTTTAAGTTTTGTATAGCTATTGAAAACATTCATTACTTATTTTTCTTATAGGAGATAATAATGGATTATTAATTTGTCTGCTCTCAGAATTATGGCTTGCACACCCAAATTTTACCCACTCTCATTAGCTTTGCTTTATCTCCAGTAGTAGCGAGACCAAAATCTGCAGTGTTACTTCAGGCTTATAAGTAATGTTTGCTCTGAATATTTACTGCATATATTTGTGCATTTTATGTTGACTTGTTCATCCATGTAGTAGACCTGGCAGCAAGGACATTGTATGAAGCTCTAGCTGCTCATTTGTTAGAGGGACTGGGTGGTGTTGCTCCTTGGAAGTATGGGAAAGATGAACTGCTGCTGTCTGCAAAGCTGATTCACTCAGACTCAGCTAGACTGGACTCTGAATTCTTCTGACAATGGCAGTGAATAGCTTCAGTACTCCATGTTGGAGATGATGTTCCAGAATGGGATATAAAGAGCCAGCACAGATCAGATTGTTTAATTCCTGTAGATTATGGAGTTTAGATTTTTGATTGGTTTTTAATTAATAAAAAAAAAAAAAAACTGTACTATTTCCTTTTGTTCACTGCATATAACTTCAAGATACATTTGGAGTGTGGTTGTGCATCTTGACATTTACTTCTTATTACAAAGGTGTAGAACAAAGTGGAAATTACCCAATTGATAGGCTTTTAGTGGTATACATGGCCTGTCATGACAACAAATTTAACAGGGAAGTGGAAATTCAACTGTTCCTGAGTGAAACAATAAATGAATGCCTGAATTTCACTTCTACCAACAGTTTGGTCAGCTCTGTACTTCATCTGATAACAAAGGCGTAAACCAGAGTTGAGGTGACACCTCTCCAGAGACTTCTTCAGATGAAAAGGCACCCAAATGGACATTCGTTTAAGGCTTGTAACTATAAAATTAGCTCTGGCTTGATGTGATGGACAAAATATAGCTACAAGCAGGCACATGATCTGTAATTAGAAGTGACCTTCTTCCAACCTTGACAGGTTACACCTTCATTCATAACTAAGTGCATTTTTCTTTTCTCTCTCTTTTGAGGTGAAAAATGATGATCCGCTGTCTTGAGGGTGAGAAACCACCCACTCTGCAGGGCAAAAATTACACAAACGTTCCTTGGCCAGAAGTTATTCTCCATAGAACCTTGGAGATGAACGCCCTAAAGTAGGTCTAAGGTTTACTCTTCCAAGCCAAACTCTGTACCAATGACTGAAACCAGTCTGAGAAGCAACATTTCTTCAAGAAGGGACCTTCAGATCATTGTGTGCCAAATACAGTTAACATTTTTCCCTATGCAGTTGCAGAGGAAACAGCAAAGAGTCTAACAGAGAACTGAGGAAGACAGGATTACATCACACCACAGTCAAACGGCCATGTAGCAAAAACCAAGAGAGCACTTCAATGTGAGAAAAGTCTTTCACTTGAACCCAGAAAAACACCACACAAGTCCACAAAGCATCAGCCATCATCCTTAAAGGCTAGTTTATTGTAAAACTGTTTATTGGTGCCAAGGTAAATTAGAACTCCAAATTGCCAGTGAAAAAACGTCTTCTGTGTTATGTTTGTCTGTCTTGTGTCCTGTCTTCTATGTTGATATATATTCAATTTTCATCTTTCATTAATCCTTGAATTTATACATAAATTGTATTATACTGTTTCTTAAAACGAGTGTGCTTCACTTAACTTGATACAAGCTTAACAGTCATCCTACAGGGAAGGGTTTAGGAAGTGGGGACCTTACCATTTAATTAATTATTGGCAACACTAATAATTAATTAACTAATTGAATAACATCAATCGATTTTTCTGATCACATCATAAACATTCCTCTAGTGGTCTAGGAATAAGGACCCTCTTTTGTGATGAAAGTGATAATAAAATTACACAGAAAAAATGTACAGTGTGATTCTGCAAATGCCCCATAAAACACTACTAGCATTTCCCTTGGTAGAACTTTGAATGTCTTCCTTCTTAGTAGTCCTTGTAACTGCATGATAGGACATGAAAATAATGTTGGATTATTTGACAGTCTTAATCTAAAGTTCCTAGAGCCACTCTGTTACCCTTCTTAACATTAATCACACACTTAATCAGTAAAAATAAGAGTGTCGTTCATAGTCTTCTATATAACTGAATATTGAAATACACATTAAAATACATTGCTAAGCTCTCCATTTCTAGATTTGCTACATTTTCATTGATTACAGTTTGATACCAGGCTTTTAACACTACAGGTCAGGTCTGGTTGGGGAGCATGCACTGGTACATCGCATTGGCGCACCCACCACACAACAAAACAGCCCAGGATCCTGGTTGGTAACCCCCCCCAGGCAGACACCCGGTCCAATCCCACCCTCCGGAAATGACCATCTATCTGCCGCAACCCCTTGGCCTGGTCCAGCTGCTTGGGTCCTTAACAATGGATCACCCTCTGGGAATCACGCCATAGGGCCGTAGTGCCGTAGCTGACGCTCTCTCACAATGCAGATAATGTGCCTCATTCTGGACATGATGACCAACTACTCATTCAACACAAAGTCAAACCAGCTGTTACCAAGGATTCTCCGAAGAGACACAGTACCAAGGCAGTCCAGTCTTCATCTCAGGTCAATGGATAGCGTCCATGTCTCGCAACCAAATAGCAAAACAAGAAGCACCAGGACTCTAAGTATATTACACGTTATGCAATTTAAGCTGGCAGCACATTTGAGTAACCTTAAGAAGAAAATTCAGTCCACCATGCTGTCAGGTTTCATTTACTTCGTTTTATATGTAGAAGCTTTCTTTTTTAAAAATTCATGGAGTGTGCTGCCATTTACTGGTGACCAGCAACCATCAATGTGCTCTGTAATCACAACTGTATTTGAATCTGTTTTGTGAGCCACACTTGGGTTTTCAATATGTCATTGGGCTTTTTCCATAAAATACCATTCTGCACATTTTTGTTCCAACCTGTTTATCTGAAAGTTGTTGCTGTTGACAGAATTTCATTTTATGGCTTATTAGTGCTTTCTTGCTGCCATGTCAGGTCATTCTTATATAGTAAATTGTTTCTTTCCTGAGGATTTCATCCAAACGATTTGTGGCCTCAGTCTCCCATTTTTTCTCTTCCACTTTTTTCCACAAATATTTTATTAAAGCAGATATTTCATAATAATCATAAAGGTGTAAATAAGGCTGAGTTAGATGGTGGCACTACTGATCCTTTCTTTTTGGCATCTGTTATAAGTTATAAGCAGTTACAGTTTGAGACTGAAGTTAACTAAAACAAAGCACACAAGAGTCACTTCAGCAGCAGTAATTCACTTCTAATTCAGAAAAAAGGGTTGAACTAAAAAAACAACAACAACATTGCAGTTACTCGGGCCCTCTGGGACCAACATGAACACTCCAACCCTAGAGGTTTATTTCCTACTAGAATACAATCATCTGATGTTTTTATTTTCCTCATTTGCATTGCTAGCTGAATAGAGCTTCTGCTAGCTTCGTTTTTTTTTAGCAAAATCTTGTTTCCATTTACTAATCTGATGTCTCCTAATGTCACTTTTAATAGCAGTCCATACAGATCTTTAAATGTACTACTTGACTGACTTTGTATTAATTTGCTATTGTTTAGTATTTCTTAGGCTGCGGTGGACTGGCGCCCTGCCCGGGGTTTGTTTCCTGACTTGTGCCCTGTGTTGGCTGGGATTGGCTCCAGCAGACCCCTGTGACCCTGTAGTTAGGATATAGCGGGTTGGATAATGGATGGATGGATAGTATTTCTTAGCACATCTTTACAGAAGATAACTTGATAAGAATAAGCTGAAATGAAGACGTCAAATCGAGAAGTTCTCACTACCCCTCTGGGTAATGCAATACAAAGGATAAAAAAATACTAAAGCCGCGGGCTTCACACCAAAGTCGAAGTGCTGCACTTTGGGAGCCCTTTTTACTGCACTTTAACTGAGCCACCTACTGCCATCTAGTGGACAGATACTGATCAGATTAGCCAGTAGACAGTTAAGTCTAATAGATAGACTGGGGGAGTTTGACTACCCAAGACAATTTATTATTTTAGGTCTGGGAATCAATTAAAAAAAAATTGATCTCAAGGTACCCCTACATATGCCTAGCACCCCTGTCGATGTCCTGAATGGGTTCTCATGCGAGGACCAATGCCATCTTGTGCATGGGGGATGGATTAAAAAAAAAAAACTAATTAATCACATAAATGTATGTAAGTAATTGTGATTAAATGCGTCTAACATTAAAACATGCAATTATAAAATTAATACATAAATCACAAAGTAATTACACACTGAATCACAAATTGAATGTAGAATAAACACAAAGGAATTAAAAAAATTAATGGCATAGTTTAAACTTAAACAATTACCTTAAACCTGAACTTTTAACAAAATCCTACTTAAGCAAGTACAACCTGAATTTAAACGTCTTCCTAAAAGGCAAATTGAAAAGAAGGCAATGAGAAAATGAGGCCAATGTATTAATTTTCAGATTGGCATAGCATAGAGACACAGACATGTCAAACTAAAAAACAATCGAAACAACTGGTGACTTTGAATGCAATGCTAAAGACTGACTTAACTGAAATAATACGAATCTGTTAAATGGGCATACATTGACATTTGTGTTAAAACTCTGCAAATACTATCCTCAATTTTTCACCAACGACTTGATGATTTGACTATACACAGGTGTTTTTCCACATGGAAATGACAGTGTAGTGCTGCTGGGTCCACACCTGAGAGAGACACACTCCTCAGTTAGTTGAGACCTGCTTGAGGAGGATGGGACTACCTGGATAAGCCAACAAAAAAACAGCTGCTTTGCAAACACATCACTTAGAGAGCACTTTAGCAGCCGGGAGATGTGTTGGGGGGTCCATCTGCCTGGGTGTGTTTCTGCCAGTGACTCTCACAGAGCCAACTCATAAGCATACGAGTTGCCTCTGACCCAAAGTCAGTAGAGTTAGGCAGAGAGGGGAACGCCTGTATGAGCAGGCAAAGGGACTGAGCAGCTGGTAAATGTGTCTGGTGCATGTCCAGCAGTATACGTAGGACAAACATCAAGAAGACTCACAACAAGTATACGAGGTACGATCCAAAAGTTCCCGGAATGCATTTATTTAAAAGCATACACACCAAATAGCAGTTAATGGTGAACAGTTCCTTCAAAATAGTCACCCACTGAGTTGATACACCTATCCCAGCAATTTTTCAACCTTTTGAAGCACCTCTGGAAGTCGTTTTTTGCCAGTGTGTTCAAGACGTCGGTTGTTACCGCTTGGATCTCCTCCACCGTCTCAAATCTGAATCCCTTGAGCCTCATTTTCATCTTAGGAAATAAAAAAAATCAGATGGTGCTAAATCAGGGGAGTACGGAGGGTGGGGAATGGCAGTAAACTTTGTAGAAGCCAAAAATTTGCGCACAATCAGAGATGTGTGAGCTGGTTTACTGTCGTGATGCAAAATAAATGACTTGTCAGCCCACATCTGAAGACGCGTTCAGCGAATTCGATTTTGTAAACGCCTTAGAATATCCCTGTAGAATGCTCCATTCACCTTCTGTCCTTGTGGCACAAATTCCTTGTGGATGACACCCTTCACATCAAAGAAGCAAATGAGCATTGACTTGGTGTTGCTGTGAACTTGTTGAGCACTCATTTTCACGAACAACCCTTCACAGACACAACCAAAGTTTAAACGAGAACTGCGACTTGAAAAACAACTGCACTGACGTTATAACGCGTGATAACAGCTCTAAAGGACAACTTGAACTGCTATCTAGCGGCGATTGATATAACCAAACCCTTTTGGCTGCAGAATAAATGCATTCCGGGAACTTTTGGAGCGCATCTCGTACATGAACATCACAATGCCATCAGAAGGAAAGATCCATGGTCTCTGATTTACACACATACAAGTTCCACTGGACACACGTTTAACTAGGACACTGTGAAAGTAAAATTCAGGGCCAATACCAGTGGTGCCAGAGAGCTGACTGAATATTGGCTCTCTAATGAAAAATGCTATTAACAGACATTTGGACTTGAACCCAACCTATGCGGGCTTAAAAAGAAGAACATCCAAATAATAAAAAAGACTTTATGACAAACACCTCCCAAACCCCACCTTATTAATCTACGTCCCCCTTACAACCTCACCCCTCCCACCACCAACTTTCACTTTCTATACATTGCCTTTGATTCCTGTATGTCTAATCATTTTCTTCTGATTATGACATTTGGTAGTTTGTCAAAAGCTTACGAATAAAAACAATTTTAAGATACAAGACTCATTATCACCCTCTGTGGATCTCTAACTACAAATATGCAAACCGTATCACAGACCTTATATATACAAATTGGTGATGGAGTTGCTTTCTTTCAGCTTCATGCTTTAGCTTTGTACTTCTTTCTTCTTCCGACTTGTTAACTTGGGACCACATCACCAGCTCTTTGAGCTTTATACTGTAGCCTCACATTTCTGGGCCACCTCACACTTCTGAGCTGGACAGACAGACACACACACTTCCACGCGTAGACATTTATATATAAGATATATATATTTATATATATTGTTCCATACAGCCGAGGCACTTGCCTGGCTGAAATGCCTCCACTCTGGAAGGACTGGGGGAGGGAGCATATCCAGAGCATTACCTTCCCCAGAGCGGTAGATGGCAGCCCCCTGTGTTTTAGCAGTGCCTCGGACTTCCGCGGGGCTCCATGGAGCTGGAGTTTGGAGCAACCCTGTTAGGTTCCATGGGTGCCGCCAGGGTGTGCTGCAGTTACTGCTGAGTCCTGGAGTGCAGCTCTTCTGCCACACCCCGAAATGTGTCAGTGAGCGCCTGGAGGACTTCTGGGTGCCATATAAAAGGAGTAATTAGACACTACTTTGACAGCCACGGTCAGGAAGAGGGAGATGAAGCTTGCCAGGAGGAGTGGAGATGAAAAAGAAAAAGAGAGAAAGAAGAAGAGAAATTTGTATTGTGCGGACTGTGCTGGACTGTGTTGTGCTTCAAGGAGATTGAGGAAGGCGTTTCCCACAGGGAAAAAATAAAAGTGTCTCCTTGTACTTGTGCCTCTGCCTGTGTCTGGTTTGGGCGGCAGTGTACCTGCCTGGTATACAGTACTGTATATATACTGTATATATATATTGTAAAGTCCAGTCCTGACACAGACAGACACAGGACACAAGTTCAAAGTACACAGGGCTTTTATTTTCTTTTTCTTCCCTTGTGGAGAATGTCTTCCCCATTCCCACGAGTACATAACACAGTCCCAAACACAATACAACACTTGTCTTTACTTTCTCTTTCTTCTCTATTTTCTATCTCCTCCACTCCTCCCAGTAAGCTTTCTCTCCCTCCTCCCGACTCTGGCTCCCGGAGCATTGGCTGCTGGCTCCTTTTATAACACACCCAGAAGTGCTCCAGGTGCTTGACAATCTATTTTTGGCATCACTTCTGGGTGTGGCAGAAGAGCTGCTCTGTAGGGCTGAGCAGCTGCTACAGCACCCCCTGGTGGCACCCACGGATCCCAACAGGGCTGCACCACACTCCAACTCCCATGAAGCCCTGTGGGACACCTACGCATTGCTGCAACCTATGCCTGGAAGGACCGGGTGAGGGACTACGCCTCCTCTGTACCACAAGAGGGCAGCCAACCTGGTTGGTATCGGGGCCACAGGAACGGTGCATGGAAGCTCAACCCTATAGGGGCCCATGGTCACCGCCAGGGGGTGCCTGAACGCCTGAAAAGCCCTGGACGTCAGCACTTCCGCCACTCCCGGAGGTGCTGGGGGAAGGAAAACCAGGGACACCTGGCCGGGTGAACATAAAAGGGGCTGTCTCTCTCCATTCAGGAGCTAGAGAGGGGTGGAAGAGGACAAGAGTCGGGTGGAAGACAGGCATTGGTTATATGAGGCCTGGACTGAAGGTGCTTGGTGCAGGGGCATTGGGTTATGGGCTGTACACTTAATTGTAAATAATGTAAAATAAACATGTGTGAGGATTTGAACCATGTCTGCCTGTCTGTGTCCAGGCTGCTCTCCACAATACAGTAATCCCTCCTCGATCGCGAGGGTTGCGTTCCAGAACCCCCCGCGATAGGTGAAAATCCACAAAGTAGAAACCATATGTTTGTATGGTTATTTTTATATATTTTAAGCCCTTATAAACTCTCCCACACTGTTAACATTATTAGAGCCCTCTAGACATGAAATAACACCCTTTAGTCAAAAGTTTAAACTGTGCTCCATGACAAGACAGAGATGACAGTTCTTTCTCACAATTAAAAGAATGCAAACATATCTTCTCTTCAAAGGAGCGCCGTCAGGAGCAGAGAATGTCAGAGAGAGAGAGAGAGAGAGAGCGTGTGACAGAAAAGCAAACAATCAAAAAATCAATACGTGCTGTTGGGTTTTTAAGTAAACGAACAGCGATAAAGCAGCCGCAAAGAAGGGAGCAATGTAAAGGTAGTCTTTTAGCATTTTTAGAGTAGCGTTCGTATCTTCTAGGCAAACAGCCTCTGTGCAAACAGCCCCTCTGCTCACACCCCCTCTGTAAGGAGCAGAGAACGTCAGAGAGAGTCCGAGAAAAGCAAACATCAAGCACCGCTCGGGAAGCACATCGCATATCATTGAATTTTATTTAATACATAATACAGGCTCTAATTGGGTAGCTTCTAAGACATCCGCCAATAGCGTCCCTTGTATGAAATCAACTGGGCAAACAAACTGAGGAAGCATGTACTTTACAGTAAAAGACCCATTGTCCACAGCAAAAATTCCGTGATATTTATTTAGATATGCTTACATTTAAAATCCGCAATGGAGTGAAGCCGTGAAAGTCGAAGCGCGATATAGCGAGGGATCACTGTATATATATTGTACTGTATATACTACCAGTGAAATGTTTTAGAACACCTCAGTTTTTCCCGTTTTTCTTCAAATTTAATCAGCTGAAATGCAATGAATGACCTAAAATGATTAAAAGGTAAGCAGTAAACTACCAAAAGGAAATTTTAGAATATTACAAATTGGCCTTCTTTAATGAATAACTAATAGGTTAGAACCTACACAGGAACACTTCCATGGCCTGAGGAGGCAGTTCTCCTCTGTGCTTCCCTTATTTAGGCTTGTTGACTACCAACATTCAACCCAGCCACGATGCCAGCCTAACCTTGCCCTCTGAATATACATACAATGTGATATTCCTAAAGGATTCTGGCAAAGTTTGTATTAATATACGGGGTGTATATGTGTACTAATAGGTTTAATCAAAACTATTGCCATTACTATTTCTTTGTTCCTGCAAGAGGTAGCTCTTCTCTTCTGTATTATCGTGGTATTTCCCTCCACTAGCCCTTTTACCTGTTTCCTCAAGGGTAAGGGTTCTCGTCAAGTTCGTTATCGGATTGGTCTACTGTTGCACTTTAAGATAAACACACACACACACAGATAAACACACACACAGACCCTAACCACAACTGTGCTCCATGAATGACACACACACGCTGATTAACCCTTAGCACTTTAAACCGCACAAGTGCTATAGGAATAACAGCCTGTCATTCAGCACTCCAAGAGACTTACTTATTTTCGGCATGAACAACAATACGATGTTTTAGTGATATCTCAGACCTAAATATTACTTTTGGTCTACAAGAATACATTTAAACATACAAAGACTCAGCACTCTTGACTATAGGCCATTCATCAGCCAAGAATACCTTCTTTATCGTATCTGTCCCTTCTGTTGAGTATAGCGCTCTTCACTCTCAGCCATATAAACCTCGCAGCACAGAAATAATGGCAAGAATCCGGCTGTCACCAGGTGCTCAAAGAAATCTAACTTATTACTTCAATCACTCTAGACATTAAGACAAAGCACTGAAAGTTAAAAGCAGCATGGTATTTATTACAAGAATAATAATAATACCACAAGAACAAAGAATACTAGAAAATAGGTAGTGATAGGAAAGTCTGAATATATATAGTCTTTAGAAAAAGCTTACGAAAAAGTTACAGATGACAAGGATGAATGTCCCAGGGAGGCGTTTGATTTAGCAGTCGGTGTTCATGATGCCTTTCTGACGACCAGGGCCGTCTTCGTCCGTTCCTCTTCTTCTCTCTTCTTCTCCCTTTGCTTCTTTTTCTTCTTCTTTTGCTTCTCTCCTCTTCTTTCCAAACCAAGGCATATTTATTATGAAATGTCAAGCCTTGGTTTCACAACACATGCACCTGATTGGCTGGCTGTCCAGATGATTGATGAATTAATTCACTGTCTGTTTTCCCACACAACAAAACCTTTGATGTACTCGGAGGCATCAGTAGTTCTTCCTGTTCTAGGCCATAAAGCAAATTGTTGTTCAAGATGTCCCTCCATCAATAGCCTGAGGTATCAGGTCAGCATCCTTTCCCAGGCTATAAAACCAAATTAGCATGAAGCTATGAACAAGTGTTATAAAAGTAAGGTGTAAGGGAAGAAAACCTGCTTTAATTTAATTTCATCTGTTGTCTTGTCTTGAACAAAATATAATGGAAACCAAAATGTACAGATTTTATACACCATAACATCTTCCCTAACATTGTACATACCAGCACAGCTAAGAGCTGGGCAAGACTGGGTCACAGATCAAATGACTTTAATTAAAAGGTTGTCTAATAGTGAAAGCTAATGATAAAAATTATAAATGACGCAGCAAGGAATGCTTAGTGCATCTGGTACAATGTATGTGCTGAGTAACGTTACTAATTTATCAGAAGTTGAAAGAATTCTAGCAGTAACCTTGAAAGGTCCTTTAGGAAGAAGTCTCAATAATATTTTGAATCACTTGCACTCTGCTGCTAACAGATTGCCTCTCTTGCCTGGTGAAATTCTTCTCATTATGACATTGTCCACTTTGTTCCTGAGGACTAGTTTTCTCTTATGCTCAATGACTATTGCAGCAGATGGCAGCAGAGGACAAGACAAGAGTTTGTACTGCAAAATGTAAAGAAGCAGCTGAAAGCTTTCACTGTCTTGCATTTCTTCTTACTTACATATACAAAACATAGTTGTTATTGAGCATTATAAGCTATAATTACTGAATCAAGAAGGAAAAGGACCTGGGTGGCGGTAAACACAATATTTTCGCTCCATGACTCGTAGTTTCTCAGATTAAAATTCACTTCAAAAGAATGTAATTACCTCTCAGTGATCTATGCCATGAATTCAAATAGTAGAGATACAGCATTTGTGAGAATAACTCTTAATTCATTACTAAAACAAATTAGTTGTGCAAAAACAATTGTGCAGTATGACACTTGGTTAAAGAATAAGCATACACACTAGAAAATATTTTTACAGTAATAAAATTGTGTATGCAAGAAGTGAACAGTTCAAGTTGCAATAACAGGGTAAAGTAATTACTTTTGGAGAAAGACGAGCTGTTTAGGTTAGCAATACTATGATAGTGGAAAAAGAATGCACTGTTCAAACTTACAAATGGTGTATTTGGCTAAGTAGTTATCGCTGGATTTAAACATCAGTACAGAGAAAAACAATAGGTCTGCTGAAAAGATCATTGGCACCAGTCTTCCCACCTTTCAGAACCTGCACTATTCCAGAGTCATAAAGCAGGCAGGCAAAATCATCACTGACCCTCACCTCCAGACCACAGCCTCTTTGAACATCTCCTATCTGCCATGCGTTTTAGACTACACTACGCCAAAACAAGCGGATATGAGAACAGTTTTGAGAGTCATCAAAAAATGGAGTCAGATTCCTTGTATTTGTGCGTACTTAGCCAATAAATGTTTCACTGACTCTGATCCTGAAATGGCATTCCAAAGAGTGAATCCTGATTGAACCACATAAAAATAATTTCTGTTTTTGATATTGTGCCATGTTATATAGAACAATATTCAGCTATACAGTGTAGTAGTATTTATATAGTGCCTTTCCCATGCTTAAGTCACTTCACAGAGTTTAAGAAAGAACAGCAGGGTATACAGTATATAGCAAAGTACTAAACCAGATAAATAAATAAAGAAGAGTAAGACAGTAAATTCAGAGAAAAACCCTAACAGACAACATAATTGGTGGTATAGCACACACACACAGGTTACATGAGCATCTTGACAGAGACGTAAACTAAAAGAACAGTAATAAAATAAAGTAGAGCTAAAAGCCTTCTTGAACAGATGAAGTTTGAGTTGTTTTTTAAAATAATTCATGGAGTCAGCTGATCTGATGAATTTCGGTAGGTCATTCCAGAGTCTGGGTGCAATACAGCTAAAGGCCCTGTCACCCATGGAGTGCAGATTAGTGTGGGGCACAACAAGATTGCCAGAATCGGAGGACCTTAGTGGGCGGACAGGCACATAGTGATGGAGAAGGTCACTGATGAAGTTTGGCGTGAGGTTATTTAAGGCTTTGTAGGTTATTAGTAGGATTTAATATTCGATTCTGTAAGACACAGGGAGCCAGTGAAGACGGAGCAGGATGGGTGTGATGTGCTCGCTGCTGCTGGTTTGAGTGAGGACTCTTGCAGCCGAGTTTTGAATAAGCTGGAGCTGTGATATAAGATTAGAAGGGGCACCTGCCAGTAGGGAATTACAATAATTGATGCGGGATGTGATAAAAGCATGGACAAGTTTCTCAGCATTAGAAAAGGAGAGGAAGGAGCGAACACAGGATATGTTACGGAGGTGAAAGTAAGAAAGTTTCTTAATGTGATTTATGTGGGCTGAATAAGAAAGGGAGGAATCAAAAATAACACCAAGATTCTTTGCAGTAGAGGCAGGTCTGATGAGATTACCGCCAAGATGGACTGGGAAGGAGCTCATTTTATTAAGTTGCACTTTAGTCCCAAATTGAAGGAGGTCAGTTTTGTTGCAATTTAATTTTAAACAGTTCTGCTCCATCCAGGTATTAATTTCACTGAGGCGGGCTGTGAGCTGAGAAAGCTCTGATGAAGTTTCACTTTTAAAATTGAAATAAAGTTGAGTATCATCTGCATAAAAATGATAACCCAGTCCAAAGCTACAAATAATATGGCCAAGGGGAAGCATCTTCTCCCTCATCTGCAGGAGTCAAGAAACAGCAAAGGGCATTTCCTAACTGGTGGCATGGAGAGGAGAGACTTTCTGTATAGCCATCTTTACTATTTAAAAAAACACAGTAAAACGCATAATTTTGTGTTTTGATGTCTTTGTGTGGAAAATATCACATTTTTTAAAAACACACAATGCTCCCTTCGTGTTAAATGTGACAGATAAAACAAGATGGATTTGATTGGCATGCTGTGGATTACCTGCGTTATGCAGCAGAGGACGAACACAGAAGTGTTTTACACCCCCATAAACGGAGTAAGTTACACATTTTACGATTGTGAAATCACTTGCAATACTAATTCCAGTGTAAGTTTTGAGAAAGAAAACTTGGCTTTTGATTTATTTCTATTCTTAAAATATATTAAACCCACAAATAAACTAGTTATATATACAGTATATTTCTTAATGTAATGTGCTTCAGTTAGCTGACTGAAGTAACGGAAGCAAATGTAGAAATGTGGTGTATCCTTTTAAAGCAGTTGCTTTCACAGAGATCACTGAGATCATTAATATACTCATTTTCCTTGTGGTCATGTATAATACTATTGGGGAAGCTTAGTTATGAGTCTGGCTGCTGTGTTTCACAGAAGATATCTAAGTGGTGTTTAGAGATGACTGTTGAAGCAGGAGTTTTAGTGTTAAAGACTTCTCAACTTATAGATGTTCCATGAAGAATAGAGGCTAAGGTGATTCTGGTGAAGAATTCAGAGCCGAAAACACTGTTTGCTGTAAACAATTGGTAAGTAAAATTACAAACCTCTAGATTGTGACATCTATGCATTGAATCAATATTATTGCAATAGACATACTGTAGACGTGGGTCATCATGCAAAATGGCTTTGTTTGTTCCAGACACTATGTAATCAACCTTTGGCCCGTTGTTTTGACAAATCATGGTGACCCATCTGTGATGATGCATTCAATGTTCCTACTTCCGTTTTAGGAGCTCTTGAACCCGGCACTGTCGGTAATGTAACCAGATGAGCTGGACAATGAGGACACCAAACTAAGTAAGGGGAAGGTGCAAAGTGCAGTCAGTGCTTTCTTTAAAAAAAAATTAAAAAGCAAAACAGTGTCCAAGGTGCAGCGTTCTACAAATGTTTCAATAAATAAATAATCCATAAAACCATTGTAAAAAGTGGAGATTAAAATTCAAATAAATAATTCCCTTAAAACGAGGTTAAAAAACACTGATGGGAAGCAGTCTCTTCTTTCAAAACCCGGTGCTTTCTTCTTTGTACCTGGTGGCTCCCCTGCTTCTGCCATACGGGCCCTGCAACAGTGGAGTCTCTGTATCTATAGATGCAGCTGCCTTCTACTCTGGTCCGGTAGTCTTTCATTCCCTGGCTTCATAGGGCTCTGGTCGGACTGAGACTTGTGTTTCCCAGTGGCCAGAGCGCTAATGCTGCACTCCCAAGCCTCTCTGATTGCTGCTTCCTTCCGCGGCAAGTTGTCCACTCTGCTGGTTACTCCAGCTCCTCCGGACTGCTCAGCTGGAGTGATTGCTTCATTCAGCACCCCCCAAGTGTTGGACACAGCATTCCTCCTCAGGGGCTCTCCTACCAGCTGCATGCAACCTCCAACGAGCCTGCTCTCGCTCTTGCTTTCCTTCCTGCCTTTTTTTCCCACTCTTACCCTCCATTCTCTTTTCCGATTTTTTTTTCCTCCCCTCCGCACTCGCGCTCCTACTATATATAATTGGGACGTAGCACAGGTGCAGTGTTTAGCAGCTCTCGGCATCAGTTGCAGATATAAATGATTCCTCACCTGTGCACTTAAGTGAGGAAACGCCCGCACCACATCGCATCCGAGAACCGCTTTGCCCAATCTGCCACAAGCGCTCTTTAAGCTGTGAATGTGGCCATTCTTTCTGACCCGCTATATCACACCATCACACTATTAAACCAATTTACGTAGGTGTTCATGGTAGAGTAGTATTTAGTGTGGCTGCTTAATGGACCTTGGGTTTGAATCCTACACCCAACTGTTTTCTAACAGATACACCTAGATACACCTACAGTAGTAGCTCCTAGTTCACCTTTGACATCCAATACTTTTCATTCTCACAAGAACACCTAAAATGCCATGGAAATAACCACTAACCTAATTTTATTATCTGGGATATCTACTGCATATGTCAGGCTCACTACATATTTTGGTATTAAAGGTATCCACACATAAGAAAGGCAAATGTCTTGTGAATCATATCAGTCCTACCCTGTCTTGTGAATCAATTAGTCCTATCCACTTGGAGGAAATAAGTGGATAGGACTGGTGAGCTTTGTTGAGCTGAATGGCCTGTTCTCGTCTAGAGTGTTCTAATGTTCTAATGTTCTAATATATAGTTTCAAGCTAAGTAAACTAAGAAGAAATCTGTCTGTCTAAAAATCTTTAGAGATAGAGTGGGTTAGTATGTGTGGCCTTTGGCAAAGCAAATGTTTTATTCTACCATTCTACTGAGATGACTTGTCCAGCGATGAGTTTAGTATGACTGGCATGACTCAGCCATTTCTTAGTGGCAAAAAGTGTGTTATTGTGCTGCTCTTCCGCAGGCATTGTTGTATTTATTGTGCTATGCGTTGAGCTGACGTCTATTCAAGGACTTCAGTTTTTGATTATTAAATGAATTGAGAGGGAACCATTAAGTCCATTAAGCCTGTTTTGGTTAGCTTTGGGAATATAACAGTATTTACCTAACAAAAAAAAAGTAATTAACAGAATTTTTATCCTTTATGAAAAAGATCTATGTAAGACTGATAAAGACTACTTAAAGCTGTTGAAAAATAAATGTATATAATTTATTTGGTAACACTTTAGTTTAGGTACTGCAAAAATGCATCTATTACACATTTACTCTTATGTCACAAGACCTTAACAAAGGCTTCTCTTGATCTTCATAATATTTATAAAACATCAGTAGGTCAGTTATTCATCACTGAGTAGTGTGGCACATTGACATGATGATAAAATTACTTATTCATATGAAGGATTCATAGGTCTTTTGCTAAATATGTAATATCAAGAGAAATGTGTCTCAGTTAAGCCACCTCAGACCACTCCAAAGTGACATTTTTTAGAAGGTCACATTGCAGAGATGAATAAGCAATTTACTGCTGCTTTGTAAGTGTTATGAAGACCAAACATACTTTTTATTAATAGTAAATGAGTATTAGATGTGTTTCTGCAATACCTAAACTAAAGAGTCACCATTTATTCTAAATTACTACCCTGAATTCAAGTTTAAAACTGTTTAAAAATGTTATCATGTTATTTCACCAAGAACTTGACATTAAATTGTGACTCCATGATTTTAATGAATCAACAATAAACATGAAGTTTTGTTTACTTCTCATGGGATGTAAACATGAGGCAGATAGTATCAATGAAGGAGAAGTTTTATTAAAGACAAAAATTAACATTTAGATTAAGAATACATGAAGCGTACTGTATACAATATTGATAAAACACAGAGCATGGCTACACATTTTAGCTTGATATTTTTGAAAGCCTCAAAATATGGTAACAAAAACAAAATAATTCCACATTTTAAAATTCATTTTTAAATTTAGATTAAAAACTTACTAGAACATTTGCAAATAAAAATATCCCTTCATTCATTTTCCAATCCTGGTTTCTAGTCTGATCCTAGCTGAACAGTGTAAGATAGAAGTTAATGTTGGGCACACACTTCGACATGCCCACACTCTGAACAGAACAACAACATGAAACCCGAATCAGGAACAGTCAGGCACCACTTTAAGAAGTACAGCAATGACTAAAAGCTAATTATATAAAAGTAAATACAACTAGCAGATTTTAATTTATGTTCAAATGTCATTTACAAATGAAAGAATGACTGTCTGAACAAGAAACATCAATCCAAGTGAGATTCGTTTTTGAAATGGTGGCACAATGATGTGAGTTAGAGAGGTTTAAGTGGTTACCATTGGCCCAGTTCTCATAACTCAAGGGTCTCTCATCCACCCAAAACCAGAATCCAAACAGGCGGCTCTGTCTCAGCCCCAGCCATACGGTTGATGAATTTGTGGTCTGCAGCAGTGCGGCTAATGCTTCCTGCTCCGTCTGTGATGTGATGCTGATGAGACTAGAGCCCATCTTTATGCAGTAGTCCACGGCTTCTTCCCAAGTTACATTTTTATTAACAAAGGTCACATTCATGACATCTGTGAGAAAAGCACGAGAGAAAATATCAAGTAAAATAAATTGAAAAATCAAGTTCTGATTGACATTATTCTGTTTTACTTCTGAATGTGATATTAAAATGCTCTGACTTGTGGCTAATTAACCATATTTATTTATTTTCCCTAAATAAACTCTAGATGAAAAAGTGTGTGTATTCTAATTGGTGTAATTCATTTGGCTCACGTTCATCTTTAAAATAAAGTTTTTTGGGTCTCAGGTAAACATGAGGGATATTAAAAGAATAAGGTAAAGCAGAATCAACACCAAAAAATAAAACACAAGCCAAACTAGATGGCAAAAATCCTTTAGAAGAGAACTTCTTGGTGATTCACAAACACAGACTCGGTCACTGCCAGCTGCACGCTCCCTCTCTACCACTAAAAGTTTTGTTGTGTTCACCTCCTGACTTCCAGCTTAAAGAACATTTAACAATGAGAGACCCTTAAGAGGTTGCATAACTGGAGGTGAGACAGCCATTTGATCCTGCCTCTTTTTGATTTTCTCAGCTATTGTTGCATCCTTCCCAGATACAGTGCATATTTACTTGTCTGTCGCAGGAACAGAGCAGCTTGACTGTCTTTAAAAGCCCTGACCAGTCCTACCATACGACTACTGACAGAAGGTTTATCACTGACTGTGTTTTTGAGCCCTCACATTTGATACTGACACTGCTGACCCATTGAAGATTTTACCTTGGGTCAGGCCATTTTAAATCCAAGGTGTAAAATGTGATGTTTATATGGTCATTTTATAATGTTACAAACTCCACACAGAGCCATAGCAAGGTTTGGGGAAGCCACCCGTATAATTGGTATCCTGGCTGCAATGCCATAAAAATGAATACAGCACTGATGTGCACAAAACCGAGTCCAAAACAGAACTGAGGGAATAGGGAAAAGATGGAGACTTTTAAAGGGGGAGACCGGAAGTGAGGTCAAAGGGGTTGGGCTCATGAGGGTCTTCAACCATAGAGTCCGAATGTGATATCACAGGGGCCAGAGCCGGCAAGGTCTTCTTCCATAGGCTCGGTCCCGGAAGTGTCATTAAGGGGACCAGGTGGAATCTCCCATGATTGGTCTGCAGGAAAGGGAGAAAAAGAGTCAGTGCACTCTGTCACATCCTGGTCTGAATCGAAATTGCCCTTGCTCAAGCCCTTTAGCTGCCTCCCATGCGCACATGTGTGACCCCCCTCAGCCCAGACCCATCGGGTCGGGCCACCCTAACCGAGAGGTCGTGAACCCAAGAAATAGCATCGGCGTTGGAGTGAAGAGAGCCCCAATGATGAATGAGCAAAAACTTGTACGGCTGAAGGTCAAGAAACCACCGAGTGACCCGCGGATTCGACTCCTTGCGCAGGGCCATCCATTGTAAAGGTGCATGGTCCGTGACAAGGGTGAATTCCTGGCCCAACAGGTAGTGCTTCAACTGAGTAATAGCCCATTTAATCACCAAAGCCTCACTCTCCACCGCCGCATACCTGGTCTCCCGGTCCAACAGTTTCCGGCTCAGGAACATGATGGGGTGTTCCACACCATCGACGCTTTGACTCAGCATGGCTCCCAGGCCTGTGTCCGAAGCGTCCGTCTGGAGGATGAAAGGTAAAGAAAAATTAGGTGCTTTCAAAATAGGTGCGGACGTAAGGGCCTGCTTCAAGTCACTAAATGCAGCGCCTGTCTTTTCAGTCCATACCACAATGTTTGGGGCCCTCTTATTTGTCAAATCAGTCAAGGGCGCCACTCTCTCCAAGAACCGGGGCACAAACCAGGGCTTGGACCTGCTGTGGTATAGCGGGTTCAAAGCTCCTGTCTAAAAGGTCAGTTTTAATAAATAATCACCGTACTTGCGGCTTAGCGAGGGGGCATAGTGGTGTGTGGCCGAAACGGTTCCTAAAAAGTTTGTGATATGGTCGTTTCTCACCTAAGTGCACAGGTGAGAAACGATCCGCATCCGTAACTGTTCCCAGGTGCTGCTGATTGCCACGAATACCACGTCCTGTTTATAAATAGAAGCGTGAGTCGGCTAAAAAAAAAAAAAGACAGAAAGAAAGAAACGGAGGTTGCAGGAGAAGGCAGAAAGCAGGAGGAGAAAGTCAGTGTGGGAGAGCGAGCGAGTGCAGGCTCACATGCAGCTGAGCAGGGAGCCTGGGTGTTGGGCCGACACCCGGGGAGTAGTCGCAGTGGTCGCTCCCGCTGAGTTTATAGTGACGAGCAGGAGTAACCGGAAGGCGGATGACTCTCAGAGGCAGAGGGAGTCGGGACTTAGGACGTGGATTCCCCAGCGTGAGAGCCCTGGTTGTTGGGTGATCCCAAGTCACTCTTTGGTGGAGCCTACTGAAGCCAGGGATCGGTAAGGCGAACCAACCAGTAGGAGAGTTGAGAGAAGACCAGCTGCAGGTAGGGTGACTCCCTTGTTGAGAAGACCAGACAGGAGAAGCAGGGGAGCTGCCAGAGGAAAGAAGACACCGGGCTTGTTTTGTTTTAAAAGGCTGCATTCTGCATTGTTTTAACCTCGTTGTTTTTAAAATACCTTTTTTCTATGGTGTTTTTAACCTCCACTTCAGCACTTGTTTTATGGATTATTTATTTAATGACTCTTTGGAAGGTACTACACTTTATTTAATTTGGACTTTGTTTTTGTTGTTGTTTTTAATAAAAGCACTTTGTACTTTTGCACTATCCCCTTGCTCCATTGTTGTGCCTCACTGCAAGCTCATCGTGACATTACTGACAGTGATGGGTTCAAGGGTTCCCGGATGGATGATGGGAGCATGCAGTGAACCCGCATTGTCGCACCTGCCACTTGGTTCGTAGACAGGGCCATTTCAAAATGGCATCTAGTTTGAAGCAGTGTGGCATCACAGTACCCTGACCCACGACATGGCCTAAATACTTGGCTTCGCTCAACCCAAAGAAACATTTCTTGGGATTAATCCGAAGCCTGGCCTCACCAAGTGTCAGCAATACAGCTTTTACCTGCTGTAGGTGTTCCATCCATGTGCTGGAATAGATAACCATGTCATCCAAGTAGGCAGCACTGTATGAGTTATGCGGCCTGAGCACTTTGTCCACCAGATGCTGAAAGGCTGCCGGAGCCCCGTGTAACCCAAATGGAAGGACAAGATACTGCCAGTGTCCGCTGGGGGTGCTAAACATGGTCTTAACCTTCGCGGAGTCCAGCGTGGTTAAATATTGAGCCTGTCCAAGCCTCTTGAGGAGGTCGTCCACTCGTGGCATTGAATAAGCATCAAATTGGGAGACTTGATTAAGTCGACGGAAATCGTTGCAAAATCTCCAACTACTGTCAGGCGTAGCAACCAATACAATGGGACTGGACCAGGGACTGTGACTTTCCTCGATTATTCAAGCTCTACTTCAGCTCTTTTTGCCTCAGGAAGACGATACGGACGAGGTAAAAGACATCCCTTGGTCTGTCAGGACTTCCTTAGAGATGCTGACATGCGCAAAGACCCCCAGTAATTCCCGTGTGATAGCTTTAGAAGTAGCTAAGCACAACGGAACAGCTTCGGGGTATTTGGTAGCATAATCCACGAGGACTAAAATGTACTTATGTCCTCGGGTGGAGGGCTCTAGGGGCCAGACTAAATCGACCCCAATTCTGTGAAAGTGAATATCAGTTAGGGGAATAGGAAAGAGAGGAGCACAGTCCTTCCTAGGAATTTGTCGCAATTGACACTCAGGGCAGGAAGTGCAACAGCAATGAACCTCCTCATTGATGCCTGGCCAATAAAAGCAGAGCTTGATCAGCTCCAGGGGTTTTCTCGGTGCCCAAATAGCCACCTAGGAGGTGTTCGTGTGCTAACTCACAGACCTGCCGCCGGAAGGTCCACGGGATTAGCAGTAGCCGTCTCTCCTGTCCCTCATGCTCAGCTACACGATACAGAAGGTCGTTCTCTAAAACAAAGTGAGGACCCTGTGGCATGGACTGGTGAGTGCGCTGGCCATTGACAAGGACTACTGCATTTTTAGAAAATTTAAGGGAATTGTCATTCCACTGTTCCCTTCTAAACAAAGCCGGCATTTCTCAAAATTGAAACTGTAAGAGGGAGAGAGGGTCCTGGCCAACCTCAAGGGGCGTGGTTTCCTTGCGCTCCGTTTCGGCTCTGGACGATGACATATCAGCTCGCAACGGTCTGGGAGTTGCCACGTCACTCAGGAAGGCCGCTTTGTCTCTCTCCGCAGGCTGGTTACATGGCATGGAGGCTGCTTGAGACGGCTCATCTCCGTCTACAACTAGGCCTAAGTTAACACCAGGAGTTGTATGTGTCTCACCGTTTTTAATTTTAGACCAGTCCCGCCCTACTATCACCGAGTGTGGAGGATCTGGAAGGACCGCCACAGTTAATTTCTCAACAAATCCTCCATAACTGACGACACAGATGGCGGACCTGTACTAGTGGATTTCTCCGTGGACACAGATTATACTGGTCTTAAATTTTAACCACTGTCGCAATAGCACAAATCGGCAGGCAACAATGGAAAAAGAATGCTGCTAGAATCGAACAAAGCTGTGGTCTGGTACCCGTTTATGATCACCAAACCAGTGTGTGGGACCGCCAATGGGTTAGTCAGAGCACTCCAACCCCTCGCTCCTAAGCGGTTTGTGCACCCGCTACTCTGATAATGTCGGCACAAGCTCCGGGTTGAATGGGGGTGGGGGGGATATGGTGTGCGATGTTTAGTACAGCAGCTGAGCTTGATTAAGGGATGGTTCTGCTCTCCCAGGTTGCGATGCTGTCCCCTGCATGTCAATAAGGTCGATTAACTCTTTCATATTTTGAAAGTCTTTACCCCAGACGGGCTGGGCGAAACCGCGGGGTAGTGTCTTTAGGAGCAGGTAGCAAGCCACCTGCTCTATTATTTGGTAGGGCTTGTTTTACCTGGCCATAACCAGTGCCCTACCGCAGCCCATAATGACCAGGCTTGCTTGTGGGTCAGCTGCTGTGGGTCAAACCTCCACATTTTTATTTCATTTACCTGCCAGTCTGTAGGTCTTTCCGAATTGCGGGACACCCTCCCCGACTGAATACTCGGGCCCGGTACACTCCCACTTGGGTATCGTTCAAGTCCTGTCCCCTTCTCTTCTGGGACCTTTCCATCCTGCCGACTACACCAGTGTTACAAACTCCACACAGAGACATAGCAAAGTTTGGGGCAGCCACCCATATAATTGGTATTCTGGCTGCAATGCCATAAAAATGAATACAGCACTGATGTGCACAAAACCAAGTCCAAAACAGAACTGAGGGAATAGGGAAAAGGTGGAGGCTTTGAAAGGAGGAGACCGGAAGTGATGTCAAAGGGGTCAGACTCATGAGGGTCTTCAACCATAGGCTTGAACCAGGACGTGACATCACAGGGGCCGGAGTCGGCAAGGTCTTCTTCCATAGGCTCTGTCCTGGAAGTGACGTCAAGAGGAGCAGGTGGAATCTCCTGTGACTGGTCTGCAGGAAAGGGAGAAAAAGAGTCAGTGCACTCTGTCACATCCTGGTCTGAATCGGAATTGCCCTTACTCAAGCCCTTTAGCTGCCTCCCATGCGCACGTGTGTGACAATAAGCAAACTCCAAAAATGTGATCAAAACATTTTCTTTACATGCATTTTTTACTTTCATATAACATTTACACACATTTTTTTTACATGTTAATAATTTGTTTTATCTTAAACAACACAGCCTGTTTCCAAGCTTTTGAGTTTTTCCTAAAATAGTGATTAATTTAAAAGCTTTAAAAATGATCTGTGGTAAGACAAATGAATGGCTTAATAAAATAAATTAATCCTACATTTGGGTATGCTCAACCATACTGGATCTCCTTCACATTTGAATGAACCTGTTTATAATAATAATTACCACAAACTAAGCCATTAATTAGGACAACTTTAATATTCATCTGTTATTTTGAAATTGCTTGTTTGTTAGTAAAACCTTATCTTAAAATCTTCTTTACTATATTATTTTAACTCACTGTATTTGGTTGTTAAATGATACTTGTAATCCTGCTTTCTTTTAATGCTGTAAGATTCATCCATATAATTGGGTGATCTTTACAGGCATATTTTAAAGAACTCGATAAAGTATGTGCAAATATAATTTTTTTCTCAAGGTAACGGAATAATTTTCTCAAGGAATTGCAATGTCAACTGCTTTCTTTTTTATTGTTTTCTCAAGATAGCTGAATGTTTTTCTGAATGTCTGAAAGTAACAGAATGTTTCCCAAACTATATAGCTTAACATATACAATAGCTTATTGGATACCACAAGATGACTGGATTGCAGATCTCTAAAGATCATTTGTATGAAGTACAATTATGTTTGGTCCTAAAGGGTCTTCTAGAGAAGGAGACCGTGGTAGATTTGGCACATTGACTGCTATGATAAACTTACAATGGGGGGATTTTGGATTTGCTAAAAAATAATCAGATCTTGGTGTCAAGAGTAAACTAACAGGGTTGTCACTCAACTTAAAATAGTCGACATGACCCCCTAGTAGTTCATAAACTGAGGGCAGGCACAGTGGCAAGCAGTAAACAACAACCAGGTTCAATTTATTAAAATGGGGTCCACACAAGAAAGTGCAATGCAGATCAAATAAAGTACATAAATAATCCATTATTAAAATCAGTGCTATTGTGGAAGTTAAACATAAAATTAACAATAAATACTTTAAAATGCCCAATTTCAAAGATCCCCAGGCATCAAGTTAAACATTTTCACAAGTCCCTCACATCTCTCTCACTATGACCATCATCTCCTGGCTGCCATCCTGCCAGACTGTATTTTAGGAACTGTTGATCTGCCTGAGGTTATCCAGCAGAATATTCCTACCACATCAGCTCTGCTGAGAAACAGGCAGTGGTGGTGTGACACAGTCTATACTGGTCTACCAGAACATATTATGAGCCAGCAGGAAAGAGAGAAAGGAAGATGTGTAGCTCTATATGAATGTAAACAGCCTTCTGCTCTCTGAAAACAGAATGTAACTGAAGAGTAAATAAGGAAATTAACAATATTTTAATAAAAAATGCTGGATTGTTTCAGAGTTACTCTACACCTCCACATCATTATTTTTGTGATTTGGAGATTCAAACTGAATTCAACTGAATTGTAGGCATACAGACTACAATTGGCACCAATCAGGAAAGAATGAAACAAAACAAGACTGAACAAATTTAGAAGTTGTAGCACACAATGCTGAGGCTGAGTTTCCTCTCTTGTGATAGTTTTTAGGTTCATTTCTTCAAGTATTTACTTCTATAGAGCAGAGGATCTAAATGTTTGAAGATACTTGTAATGTAGGCATTGGCAATTGATCTGAAAACCTGAAAGTAGGCTGCTGTTGATACTATACATGTTTAATAGGTACATTCAACATTCAATTTTAATTTTATGAGCTCTTTGCAATGACTTGTTACGATGCATACATTTAATAATGCTATATAAAATAAGACTGAATTATTGATTTCGAAGTTCTGAGGTAAGTAAGACATAAGCTTAAAGGTAAGGTAGTAATTATTACTGATCCTGGTGCCCGTGAGGTGCGACGTGTTGAATGTTGCTAGCTCATGCAACCAAGAATTTCACTGTCAATTTTAACTCTCTGCACATATGTATGACCAACATAATTTATTTTGATGGCAACTAAACTTTCCTGTGTTTATCCTTTGTAAATCCTTTAGAAAAAAAACTTTATTTATAAACCACTGTAGTTTGCAACTATCTGATATAATTATTACCTTTTTAATCACTGACATAATAAATGTTTTTTTAATGTATTACATTTGAAAATTAATTATGAAAATGCTTATTTTCATATTATTCTCTTAAATATGACAACATTCAGGGTCAGTGAGTAATGCAATATGGTAAACTAAATACTCCCAATAGATACATTATATCAATATCAGGAATGCACAATGAATGACAATTTTTACTTTTGTGCATTTATCTCAATATCGCCTATTAATCAATATAGAATGATGTGTGCAAAACAACATTTTAACTTTATGAAGTAAACAGAGAACCTTACTCTGGGAGCAAAAGAAGGAATAATTGGATTTGCAGTCCTTGTTGCTCCATTGCCCATCTGTATTCATCTTCATACATGTTCTACCATCAGAGCACTTCCTTACCTCCTCATTTTCAGTCTCATTTCTTATACTGACCAGGTCTGTGTAGTTCACTCGACAGTAATTCTGAGCTTTGCTCCAGGTCATATTCTCATTTATCCAGAAGTATGTGCGACTAATGTTGATAGATTCTGTTAAAACAAAGTGTACATTGTAAAGAATTTAGTTTCTGGTTGTGGTAGTCTACTTCATATTTAATATTTATTCTAATGTTTATTCATTATGACTTTGAAATAGTATATAGTATTAAACGGGTAAAACACATTCAAGATGCTGCTTGAAGATATTAACCTTTTATGCTTACATGTGAAAGCTGACTTTTTTCAATAGAAACAGTCTACACAATTATTATTAAGGTGACGGTAATGATAATACTTCTCAAACTGACAGTGAGAGGTATCATCCAAGCTAGAAAACCTTGATTTACTTAACATTAACATGGAACTGGAACTGGAACTGGAACTAAGTAGAATGTGATCAAAGTTACTTGCTCCCTCAAACTGATGAATACAAGAGCCGGTGGTTATGGCTAGATTTTTACATTGGCTATTTATATATTGGCTAATTTGGCCTACAGTCCAGGACCCTACTGTTAACAGAGGCCCTGGATATAATCAAGATGTATGAAGAATATTTGCTCTTTGTGTTTCATTAAAATATTTTCTGACTTGCTGAAGCTACTTTTTTATTATCACTAAGATAAGTTGTCAGCTAGCCACACACACACACCATCACCTCCAAGGAGTGCGCCTGTTGTAATCACATTTGCAGTAGTTGGAAAGCTGAATACAGGCTGACAGAGCATAAAGTGCATGAAATAAGTGAGTTGCTGTGTTGTAATAGTGACAGTTCTTCAGAATGGTCCGTGGTAGCATTATAGATACTGATAGTGAAGCACACAAAGGTGATGATTTTGAAGAAACTGTACACTGAAACAATTTCTAAATGTGCTTAGTGTAACAAGAGCTCTGAGCAACTTTAAAATTATTCACTGATCTTCAGAGCACAGGAGAAACGTATCACCTACAGATAGTCTCTTACAGAATTTCAGTCTGCTTAAAAGTGACAATGCATTAAATGTAATTGTGACTGAGTCCAATGGCGCTTTTCCACTGCATAGTACGGCACAGCACGGTTCAGTACGGCTCACCTTGGTTCGGCTCAGTTCGGCTCGGTTTGTGTTTCGACTGCAGTTTAGTACCGCTTTAGAGTGGGCGGGATTATTCACGTGTCATTATAGTTGCGCCACCTCTACTGCCATGACACCGTGGAACTTTTACAACAACACGCAGACAATGACAACACTTTAGCTCAACGACGCACAAGGGTAAGCATCTAAAAAAACCACATCACTAGCTAACTTTTATCACTGTTGCAAAGCATAAAATGAACTTAACTGCCAGTGTAACATTAAAATGCTGATTCTGTATATTACAGATCTTCCACATTTTGCAAAAAGTCGCAACAGACCATCTGTTTGGACATTTAACCGTGCTTCAGAGTGGTGGGATGTGATTGTTCCCGGTTTTACAAACACTCAGTGGCTGGAGAACTTTCGAATGTCTGAAGAAACATTCATCCACTTATGCAACAAACTGCGTCCAGCGATGGAGAGACGGGACACAAACTTCCGTGTGTGTGTACCTTTAAAGAAAAGAATAGCCAGTGACGCAGTAATGACGATTTTCTCCGGCCAATCAGTGACCAGCAGAGTTTACACGTCACGTTTTGGTAACGGTTTGGCGCTTGGAACCTCGGCTGAGGTGGTACTAAAAAAAGGACCAGGTACCAGGTACTGTTCCCAGTGGAAAACGCCCCAAAAGTGAGCTGAACTGAACCGTGTCGTGCCCGTACTATGCAGTGGAAAAGCGCCACAACATACTGAAGCCAAATTACATGAGCACATGAGGTCTAAAATCGAGCTGAAAGTGTTCTTTGCAGTTACTGTATATTATTCAGAAGTCTGAACTTGATATGAAAAGTCAACAATGCGTTTGTTTGAAAAACCCTGAGGACAACAGATGGACTCTTTAGACACCATTTCAGCTCAGGTGTTTCCATTTTGTCATCTGTCACTTTGTACAGTAGTGAGACTTACATTTTGAGAATAAAATCATTCTTTGAGGCACAGAGAGAAAGGTCCTCTGCACTTTACATATTTGAGCAAAATGTTGTTGTTGACAAATCACATATGCTTTGGCAAAGGCATTCAGCAATGAAGCAAAACGTACCTCATACAATTATTGAGCTGGAAGGATCTCTTCTTACAAATCAGTTAAGTGTATTGGTAGATTAACAAAAGAGTATGCAAACTAGTAAAAAAAAAATAAACCTGCTAACCTGTTTTCATTTTTTTCTTTCAATTTACTTTTATTCTTGCTTTTAGACTTTTTCTTAATTTACCCTAACTGCTAAAAATACCTGATACAGTGAAAGTAATCAGGCATCAGAATAAAGTTGTTATATCTAACTCCCATATACAGTATATGTATATCCACCTTAATAAAATGACAAGTGTCTGTGTGTCTATGTGGTAAGTATGTCTCTGTTATATGATATTTGTTAAAAAAAATTTAAAAAAAAGTACTAATATTTGTAATGTGCCCTCTGTTGGATTGAAGAATGCAATGCATTTTATTACTATATGCATACATTCCAATATATGGTGCATTGCAAACATTGACACTGAGTAAGCCAAGATCTGTGTTGATTGCTTATATATATATATATATATATATATATATATATATATATATATATATATATATATATATATATATATATATATATATATATATATATATATATATATATATATAATTATGGGGTGCCAAACAGGCAAATATAAGGATTTTCGGAATATATAAAGTCAATGTTCTGAATATATAACAACAAAACCTGATTATATAAAGTCAGCAGCGGAATATATACTGTGGAAAATAAAAATCAGTTATTGATTTAATCTGGTGTGCGTGACAAGGGCCACGAGAAGTCTGTCTTGCGACAAGTGCAGCTTCTGTTTTCTGTAACGAACAAGAAGTTACAAGTGCCCAACTGATGACCTTTAAAATTGTGTAACTGCTGATCCAAACAAAACTATTGTAAAGATGTAATGTCTTGAAATTCTTGTGCAACTAAAGTCATAAGGTAAAATTTTGCGCTTAGCATTATAAAAGATTTAGGACACCGACACCTGGGCAGATGAAGGGCAGGTGTCCTAGGACTGTGCTTCTCTGTCATTCTTACCTTTGCCTGGTGTGTATTAATAAAATATTTTTACTAACTTTAATTATATCTCTCTGTCTTCAGTCACAAGAAATGACACTAGAGAAAAAGTGTCCACAGTTTTCTGGCGCCCAACGTGGGGCAGGAGACGGCCGGCTGACTCCGCGAGCGGGAAGATCTCAGCGATCTGTCTTCTTGAAGCAGACTGCCGCAACTAAGTGCACCGGCAGCAGAGTAAGCAGCTCCGATAAAAGTTAGGACTGCCCTGTCCTGAGACGACTCCTGCGTGAGGAGTCCCGGTCTCCTTCTGGTACAACCACGGTGACTGAAAAGGATTTTCCTGACAGAGCTGACTAACACCCAGGCTGGGGTAAGTAACCCGGAGGTTTCCGTAAAAAGATAAGCTGGGGCGGGCTTGCTGTAGAGTATAAAAGTGACCGGGAATAGTAAATGGAAAAGAAATACCTTGTTTTAGGTCACTCCTGTTGGGAAAGATAGTATAGAACACTATCCTCTGGGAATTAAAAAAGGGGGATTTAGGACGGGATCCGGTGCGTGGCACACCCATAAACCCGGACAAATCTATTGGACAGAGGATAGAGCATAGAATAGAAGAATAACAGGTTAAAAAAAACAAGGGAGTAATAAAAAGTGCATTACTAGAAATAAATATTTGCTTTCACCGTGCACTGTGACAGTAACGTAGGAAATAGTGTAGTATACTTCCCTGGGAATATTAAAGGGAACGTTAGGCGGGTGAGTGGCACACTCAGCATTCCAATAGTTCATCGGACAGGGGACGAGTAGGACAAGGATAGAAAGATAAATCTGGCACAGGGCTCGGGGAAAAGCAAAGGAAAAAATGGGAATACATAACAGCAAGCCTGCCAACCGCCGGGGTTCAAGTCTTTTATGCTGGAAGGATTGTTTTCGGAGGATCAGCAGACGCCGCACAAAAAAGGGTCACCTAGAAAGTTAATAGACAAAAACACAGGATTGGATTTTAAAAGGGCATGTAAAAAATGGAATAAGCAGAGCGGTGGGAGTTGGCCATTGGAAGGGACAGGAGATGCAAGTGAGATACAGAAAATTAGAAAAATATTATGTAGAAATGCACCAGGGTGTTGTATGTAGAAGTGTATGAGGATGTTGTAATAGAGGTATGTGTTATGTATGACAGATGGGAGTTGGTTATTAAAGATTGTAATTTAAAGGCAGTACAGAAATGAATTATTGGCTGCAGAAAGTTAGAACTAGAAAAAAAAAAAGTTATTTATAGCTTACAGAAAGTGCAAGCAGATTCGGAACCGCAGTCGAATGAGAAGCGGAAGAAGAGCAAGAAAAAAAAAAAAAGACCCGTTATATCCCACACTTGTTCCTCCCCCTTTCCTACACCATCCACATCCACAACCCCCACCTTCTCCTCCGCCACCTCCAGCGCCCATCGCACCAGAATTAAAAGATGATCCCTTGGGGTCTGGTTTCTTTGAAGAATATCATTATGATCCCTCATTACACACTGATCCGGGAATGACAAAAGTAACGTAATGGGTTCGGCAGGTGGGTTTCACGATCCTAGAACCTCCAACGCACTAGAAGTCAAACCCTATTCCTTCAGCCCCCTAATCAAAACACCACCTTTCAATCCCCCTTAAAGTCCCCCAAACCCACAGGCCCCTTGTTGGAATGCCCCCTGATTGAGATCCCAGAACCCCCCCGACATGATTCAATGCAACCTGCAGGAGCTAATAACCCCACTACTGTAATGATACATCGTAACTGAGACATTCAAGAGCTGAAGGACGTTGTGTCCGAATTGCCTGATCCCAAAGTCATCGGTGTGTTTAAAAAATTCATAGAACAATTACAGCAGCTGTATGATATGTAGAAGCCTAATGCCACAGAATGGACTCAGGTGCTGTGGAGAAAGCTTGGCACCACATGGGAGACTGTCAATCATGGACAGCATAACAGAAACCCGTGGCAGTGGAACGAGGCGTTGCCTCGGGGCCGGGATGAAGGTCCCTTTATTACGCAATGGGAACATGTTAAAATAATATTAAGGACAAGTATAAGAAAGGCAGAGACTGGTCTCTTATCTCGGCTGCCAAACAGAAAAAAAAAAAGAGACAGTAGATGAATGGGCACACTGAATTTAAGAGTTAATGGCAACACACTCCGGCCTTGAAAATCCAGACAACCGAACTAAAACTGCAGTTCCTCTTTTGTTTCCGGACTTAGAAGCGACATTCAAAACAAGGTATCCTGTATTAGATGAGAGGCTGCCGCGTTTGAGGAAGTAAAACGTCACGCAGCGCATGCTGAACAACAGAGCAAGCAGAAAGAGTCAGACACCCAGACAAAGCTGATTGCAGCACAAATGAACTATTACACTGGTGGGGCCACTCCCGGCAGAAGTCGTGGACGTGGAGGATTTTTCCGGGGACAAGGGTGTGGACGGGGACAAGGTAGCGGATATATGTTACCTAATCCAAGTGGATCATCCACTCAGCTTCCTCCCCCTCCAGATCCAAACGCTACACCATATGCTTGTTACGGGTGTGGTGAAATGGGACACTTCTGCCGCAATTGCCCTCACAAGTGCCCACCCCCTCCTCCACCACCTGAACAATTTGATGTTTCATGGACATAGGAATCCGCAGGGATCCCCAGCCCTTCTCTTCAACTACCTTTGCTCACCCATAATTCAGAGACTGATCCATTATTGACTTTGCTGGCTGGTGAATGGCACTGAAACTGTTTTCCTCGTGGACACAGGAGCCACGCGCTCAGCCCTTTCGCTGAAGGAGGTCCCTGCCTCAAGAGATTCTTCGAGTTCAGCTGCATTCCAGTGATTCCACTTTAACACACTGATTTCTTTTAAATCAGCTCTGTCCAGTTAACCTCTTAGGAAGGGATCTCATGACAACACACCATCCTTCTTAAAGCCCTTCACTCATTTCCCTCCTGCTTGTTTCCCAATCTCCAAGCCCCTGACACCCTATTGCACTGCCCAATATTTCCCTATAGAAGTAGACACCCCCTGGCTAGAATCTTTTCTTTCATCAGGTACCTGCCCCGAAACCCTTCACATCCCCTGCATTTTCATTTCCCCCACAAAAGCTGCTGCATTTGTACATCTTACATATTCACAGAATATTTTTTACCTCATATTTCTTTAGCTAAATCAAGCACTGTCCATTGGGTGGAAATCGGACCATGGGTAGAACAATGTCTTAATAGAACAGACTGGGTACATGTTGCTTCAGGTGTTTTTGATACCTCAGACCATTTAATAACTAAAGTTGTGCTTCAAACTGATTTTTTAGTACATCGTACATTATGCTGCACTTCCCTTTCTGCGTTGTCATTGCAAACTACTTCCCTTTCTTGGCTCTCAGCGCTTCCTGACTCTTTGTGGTCTCAGGGTAAAAATGATTATGGAAGGATAGCCCATTGTGAGCCTCTGGTGATCTACCCTAAATCTTCTTTCCGTCCGCATCGTGCCCAGTATCCTCTGTCTCCTGAAGCAGAGGCTGGCATCTCCGCCGTACATTCCGATCTTGTGAAACGCGGTGCGATTATTCCAATTAAATATTCTCCAGTTAATTCTCCCATTTTACCTATAAAAAAGGCTGACGGTTCATGGCGTTTTGTACAAGACTTACGACAAGTGAATGCTGCAATCTTTCCTAGAGCTCCTATTGTACCTAATCCTTCCACTATTCTTTCTGCAATCCCTCCCTCTGCTCGTTATTTTTCAGTAATTGATTTAGCCAATGCTTTTTTCTCTATCCCTGTACACCCTGACTCGCAATTCTGGTTTGCTTTTACTTTCCAAAGCCGCCGTTGGACATGGACTGTTATGCCTCAGGGATATACTGAAGCCCCTTGTGTGTATGGACAAGCGCTTGCTCAAAATTTAGAAGGGTTCTGGCCAGACCGAGGTAGTACATTAATACAGTATGTAGATGATATTATGTTATGCAGTACTACTGAAGAAGATTGTGCGCAAGACACTAAAAAACTACTGCAGTTTCTGGGGGACAATGGACATAAAGTTTCAAAGGCTAAATTGCAATTAATTCAAACAACTGTAAAATATTTAGGTCATGACATCACAAATGGAACAAGAGCTCTCTCTAGCGATCGCATTAACACCATTCAAAATCTTCCCAGACCTGTCACAAAACAACAGGTTATGTCTGTATTGGGCATTCTGGGTTACTGCCGGCAATGGATTTTGAATTTCACTGAAAGAGCACAGCCGTTACAAAATTTAGCAAACACCCTGGCCTTCCTCTTTCTGGTCAGGTGCAATGGACCGAGCAGGCTGAGAAGGCTCTCTGTGACTTAAAAAATGCACTTTCGGTGGCACCAGCCTTGGGCCTTCGGACTTTTCTCGTCCCTTTACTCTGTTCGTGGGACGAAAAGGGGGATATATGACTGCAGTTTTAACACAATTACATGGGGATAAACAAAGGCCAATAGCTTATTTTTCGAAAAAATTGGATCCTGTGGCCGCAGCACTTCCGCCTTGCCTGTGGCTGCCACAACAGAAGCTGTGCTAGCCAGTACAGATATAGTGCTCATGAGCCCCCTAACAGTAAAGGTGCCTCACGCTGTACATTCCATTTTAGTACAGGCTAAGACCTCCCATCTCACTACTGCTAGGGCAATACACTATCAGAATGTACTCTGTACTTTGTCAAACGTCACAATTGAAAGATGCTCCACTTTAAATCCAGCCACCCTGTTGCCAACAAATAACGACGGCGAACCACATAATTGCCATACAGAAATAGCAAAGGTTGTAAAGCCTCGAGTAGATCTACAGGAAACACCTTTAGAAATTGGAGAAAATATTTTTGTAGACGGATGTTCTTTGCGATTGGAAAACGGAGCACCCTCAACTAGTTACGCAGTGGTCCAAGGGGACCGCCTGCTGGAAGCAAATCGAATTTCATCAAGTTTAAGTGCACAAGCAGCTGAATTAATAGCGCTCACCCGAGCATGTCAGCTGTCGAAGGAAAAATCATAACAATTTATACAGATTCCAGATATGCCTTTGGAGTCTGCCATGATCATGGGGCATTATGGAAATTAAGGGGATTTAAGACCAGTACTGGCAAGCCCATCCAACATCAAAAGTTAATCGAATCCCTCTTGGAAGCCATAACTAAACCATCAAAGCTAGCGATTGTTAAATGTCAAGCTCACACAGGAAAACAGGACCTTGTCAGCAAAGGAAATGAATTGGCAGATTACTTTGCTAAAAAGGCTGCATACAGTAACACACCAATCTCTTTATTCCAACAGAGAAATGACAAGGACCCTGATAATCAAATTATTTCTTTACAGAGTGCAGCCACGGACATTGAAAAGAAAAAGTGGTCCAAAGAAGGATCCCTCTCTGATGGAGTCTGGACTCATCAGCAAACTAACAAACCTTTTCTCCCAAAAGCTTCTTTTCCAGGTATGGCAAAAATAGCCCATGGCCTCGACCATGCTGGGAAAGATGCCATGGTTCAAGATGTTGAAAACATTGGGAAGCTGTAGGCTTCTCTACATATGCAGAGCAATTCTGTAGACGCTGTGCATTATGTCAAAGGTTTAATGTAGGAAAAGGCACTCAGGTAAGTCCGCCGTTACTCCTAACCCAATGGGTCCGTTTGAACACCTCCAAATGGATTTTATTGAACTAACACCGTCTAAAGGTTACCGATATTGCCTTGTGATTGTCGATGTGTTCTCCCGATGGGTAGAAGCTTTCCCTTCAAAACGCAATGATGCCAAAACGGTTGCTAAAGCACTAATTAAAGAAATTATTCCAAGATGGGGCATCCCACAAAAGTTACAGACAGATAATGGTACTCACTTTGTGAATTCCATTATAAATGAATTGACTACCTGGCTACAGATCAATGTACATCATTACTGCAAATACCATCCACAAAGTGGGGTATTGTGGAACGATGCAATGGCACCCTAAAAGCTAAGCTTGCAAAATTTGTGAACAAACCAATTTATCCTGGCCAGATGCTTACCCCTGGCTTTAATGGGATTGAGGGGCGGACACACGGCAATTGGGGCTATCGCCGTTTGAAATCCTGACCGGACGACCCATGCCCGTTGGCATGGTTATAGGAAATGTGAACCTGCATACCGTGGACAATGATCTTCTCTCTAGTCTTACAGGCCTCCGGCGTCCCTGAAGGAAGTCCACGAGCAGGTTAATCAGGCTTGGAGAACCAGCCCTCCATCTAAGGACTCGCCGATTCCCTTGGGCACCTGGATCCTGGTTGAGACACCCGGAGGAAACATTGGCATCAGCCTAGGTGGAAGGACCGTTCCAAGTTCTTTGTCCACACCACACGCTGTAAAGGTTGAAGGATTGCCCGCCTGGATTCACGCTTCGCACTGCAAAAGATGGCACCCATAATATACATACTCTTGTTGTTTTTTCTTCCATTATCCACTGCACGGGTGACACTGACTTTCCAGGTTGAGGAAACTGCCTCATTCCAGGTTGACTTTTGTGCAATTGTTCCCTGTACTGGCAGACAGGAGCAATGGGAATGGCCTGACAAATATGTCTGTGTGAGCTACCCGGTTTATGACTCTGACTCAAGTTTTGCTTCATCTGACTCTGAATGTGGCTTCTGGAGTGATGTGTTTGCAAACACAGGACCAAATGACTGGGGTTATGAACCCTGGCAGGCTACTCAGTATGGCCTAAAGACTCGATTCTCTATTTTAAAGGGACATGCCTCTCATGAGTGTGCTAAGAATCAGTGTAACCCATTAATCATTACTCTAAAGAATCCTTCTTTGCATGATTCAGGAACTTATGTCTTAGCTGCATATGCAAGTGGTCATGATCCCCGAGGACTTTTTCAAATTAAGGTCAAGGCACCTGCTCCCTCTCCTCTGTCCCCCTTTCCTACTCAGTTTTTCACTACTGCATCCGCGAGTGAGGAAAAACCCCTAGTTCAGGCTTTGAATCTAACCACCTTAACAAGCACGTTCTTCTCTAGCAACAGTCCCTTTCCCATTATCTAACATTTCTGACCCTTGGGATCGATGGTTCATGTCCACCTTTGGGTCATGGGGCCAAAGGCTAAAATCAGTATTTATTTCTTTGGCAGTAGTATTCATTGTCCTTTTACTTATCGGATGTTGCATTGTTCCTCTTATTCGCTATATAATATCCAAATATTTCACTGCTTCTATAGCCAAGGCCTATATGCTACACGAGGAACATATGCTCCAAATTGCCTCTTCAGTTTCCTCATCCCTTTCCCCCTCTCCTCCTCCTTCCCCATCCCTTACCTCCGCCTTCTGAATTTTCTTCACTATTTTATCATGCCCAGATTGATAAAAAGGGGGGAATGTGGAAAAATAAAAATCAGTTATTGATTTAATCTGGTGTGCGTGACAAGGGCCACGAGAAGTCTGTCTTGCGACAAGTGCAGCTTCTGTTTTCTGTAACGAACAAGAAGTTACAAGTGCCCAACTGATGACCTTTAAAATTGTGTAACTGCTGATCCAAACAAAACTATTGTAAAGATGTAATGTCTTGAAATTCTTGTGCAACTAAAGTCATAAGGTAAAATTTTGCTTAGCATTATAAAAGATTTAGGACACCGACACCTGGGCGCAGATGAAGGGCAGGTGTCCTAGGACTGTGCTTCTCTGTCATTCTTACCTTTGCCTGGTGTGTATTAATAAAATATTTTTACTAACTTTAATTATATCTCTCTGTCTTCAGTCACAAGAAATGACACTAGAGAAAAAGTGTCCACAATACTCAGCAAAAAGAAGCGTTCTCTGACTTTCAACTGTTTTACTTTCAGTAAACTTAATGTGTAAATATTTGTATGAACACTAAAAGAGTCAACACCATAAGACATAAACTAAAAATGTTTCACAATGTGTCCCTGAATGAAGGGAGGCTCAAAATCAAAAGTACCAGTCAGTATCTGGTGTGGCCACCAGCTGCTTGAAGTACTGCAGGGCATCTCCTCCTCATGGACTGGACCAGATTTGTCAGTTCTTGCTGTGAGATGTTACCCCACTCTTCCACTAAGGCACCTGCAAGTTCCTGGACATCCCGGGCAGTTGTTGTGGCCATCCTGTACCTGTCACGCAGGTGTGATATTCGGATGTACCGATCCTGTACAGGTGTTGTTACCGTGGTCTTCCACTGCGAGGATGATCAGCTGTCCTTCCTGTCTCCCTGTAGCTGTCTTAGGCGTCTCACAGTGCGGACATGGCAATTTATTGCCCTAGCCACATCAGCAGTCCTCATGCCTCCCTGCAGCATGCCTAATGTACGTTCACGCAGATGAGCAGGGACCCTGGGCATCTTTCTTTGGGTGTTTTTCACAGTCGGTAGACAAGTCTCTTTAGTGTCCTGCGTTTTTAGAACTGTGACCTTAAATGCCTACTTTCTGTAAGCTGTTAAGGTCTTAACGACCATTCCACAGGTGCATGTTAATTAATTGATTATGGTTAATTGAACATGCATGGAAAACATTGTTTAAACCCTTTACAATGAAGATCTGTAAAGTTATTTGGATTTTTTAAACATTATTGTTGAAATACACAGTCCTGAAAAAAGGACATTTCTTTTTTTGCTGACGCTGACTTTATATATTCAAGTTTTGACTTTATATATTCCGACGCTGTCTTTATATAATCAGTGTTTGGTGTTATATATTCAGAACACTGACTTTATATATTCCGAAACTCATTGTAATTGTCTGTTTGGCACCCTATAATCATATATATGTGCATTAGTGTAGTCCAGGGTATACGCAGGTATACAGCGTATACCCACTTCTTATTAGGCCGTCACAGCGTATTCCCACTTCTAAATCCCCCTGTTACGGGTATACGCTGCAGTGTAATATAGGGTATACCAGGGTATACGGCGCTTTTCAGTCCATACACTGTGACAGTCTACAACCACACTGACACGATGATACGCATTTATGTGTTGCAGGCACGTCAATTTTTTTCTGCCATTTTGTCTGTTTTGGTTACGTTTTGGGACAACTAATGATTAGTTAGGGCAAACAGATTACAGCAATCAGAGGCAGAGTAGGGCGGGACATGCCGTTCCTTTGCTAAACCGGGAAAAATATCCTTTGCCGCCACCTTCCTGTCGGTCTATTGTTACACACCAATATATGTCCTCATGTGAAAAGTTAATATAACCAAGCTAATCGTGAAAATGAAGCGAACCATACAAACAAAAATTAGCTTTCAGAACAAACGACCTCATGAAGCTACATTATTGCTACCATCCAGCCAGACAGGTAGGCACAGCCTCTCAGTCCCCAACCCCAGTCAGAGGGGGTGCTGACGGTGGAGGCGCTAAATCTCTGATTAAAGTTGCAAATTCAATGGAAGAACACGTCAACCATGGTGAGTACTTTATAATAGCAAGATTTACAAATTATGTTAACACAGTGTTTCTACAGCATTAACTAGCAGTTTTTTTATTTAGTTTAGTTTATTTTTTGTTGTTCCAATTTGCTCATGCAGCCTGTGGCTAGTGTTAATTAGCTTCCCTGACTTTCATTAACATCAAAGTTGCTTGTTGTCAACAAATTCCGGTTGGTTGCATTTTAAAACGCAGATATTTCAACCTGACTTTCACATCAGTGCTTATTTTTGAGTATAGACAGATTAACAGGTGTTGGAGAGAGTTTATAATGTTACACTTACACCGTTTTCCCCGAGCACTAGCCGGTGTCCAAATGGCCCAGACATTAAAGCATTTCTAGCTAGGTACACTATTCTTCCTGAGAGATGCTGATTTTAAACTTGAAACTGTGTTAGTGTGTTGGTACCATTTTCACGCCAATAACTTAATGAATATTCAGAATGGTCAAATCCAAGTATTTTATTTTGAAAATCAGCTGTTTGAATTTTGTAAAAATAAATGTATCTCTGACTGAAAAGGTGTGGGCTTCATTTTAAATGTATCTACTATTAATGAAATGGGCCTCTGTACCACCAGTACCACCAGTAATTTTCGCATACTGCCACTGACAAATCATTTTAATTTTATAATTGTGTCACTCTCTGGCCTTCACTATCTGTTGCAGATTAGATATTTTAAGACACTTTTTACAAAAGAATCTACTCTCCTCATGGACTCCCCAAGAAAATGTATGCATTATGCAGTTGAATTACTCTGTAATCTATGAATCAGACAGATCTGCAAAATCTGTATCTTTGGTTTGTTGATCTCATAATGATCCTTGAAGTGAATGAAGTCGGGCAGCATATGTAAATAGTACTGTCCCTTTCTAGTCGGAACTAAATATGTAAGACTGTCACTATTAATAACGGGGCACTTTTTTCTTTTGCTGTGTTGGCCGCAAAACAATGTTGGGGCTAAATTTTCAGTATACCCACTTCTCCAGATACCACTACACCACTGTATGTGTGTATATATGTATATATACTAGCAAAATACCCGCGCTTCGCAGTGGAGAAGTAGTGTGTTAAAGAAGTTATGAAAAAGAAAAGGAAACATTTTAAAAATAACATAACCTGATTGTCAATGCAATTGTTTTGTGACTGTTATGAGTGTTGCTGTCATCAAGGATTTGATTATCATTATTTCTTTCAATCAGGTTCGTATTTGGAGGACGTGTTGTGTTCAAGTTACATTCCATGTTTGTCAACTGTTGTAAAGATAACAGGTTTCATTCATCGACGTGTTCACTGCCCAAATCGCTAAAGGCAAGGAGGCGTGTATTTTGAACGAAAAAGGAGAAGACAGCAAAGGAGCGGAAAAGTGAGAAGGAAAACTGTTTAAATAAAGCTGGGAAGGTGAATGGAAAGAAGCAGTCAGAGGTAAAGCAAGGAAGACTCCGTAATAAGGACGGCTGGGTGCACGTAGAAGGTGTAACAATAGGATTGTTAAGACTTATGATAATGCTCCCGCACAGAGGGTTTAGAGAGACGCACCGGGAGAAGTATAGAATAGGGAACCCCGTGTGACTGTTCTGCTGTTCTCCTTTGACAGTTCTGTGGCTCTGCATATTTGTATGCACCTCTTTAAACTTGCATCACTGGTTCCGCACACAATTCGGACACGTATAAGGGAACTTTTAATCTCCCCGAAATTGCATGTGCCTGCTAACACTCTCAGATCTGTGACATAGTTGTCTATATTTTCTCCTCTTGCCTGATTTCTTGAAAAAAATCTGTACCTCTCTACAGTTTCGTTTATTTTCGGGTTGTAATGTTCATCAAATTTACGTATCATCAAGCTATTGGTTAGCTCATCAGGTCTTACATCACCAGTCAGCGCCTGATACAATTCTCTGCCGCTCTCTCCAATAAGATAACAGAATAATCTGACCTTAGTGTTTTCCTCTGCCTCCGGCATTGCAAATTCTGTGAATAATCTGAAATCGTCCTTCCATGTTCTCCATGACTTCGCCAGGTCTTTAGCATCAAGGCTTAATGTCAGCGGCGGGCTCAGACCCTCCATTTTCCTTTCGTGTGAGTGTCTCCGCGTCCTGAACTTTTAACAGCAAACTGGCGTGACTTTTGGTGCAGTTCCGTCACCTACATTGCCACCATATTTCTCTCTCAAGATTATTAAAAGGCACAGACTCACACTTCCAGTTTGTGTCTGTTTATTTCACAGTAGTTAAAGCCAGAACAAAGTCAGTTCACGTGAGCCGCTCGGAGTACATGCATCGAAGTTTCTCAGCTGTGCTTGTGCTATCTAGTGCGATCTATCTTGCGAATATCGTATTCGTCTTAGGCATGACAAACGCCAGCGGCAGCGTGTCTATGAACCTAATTTAAAGTTAAGCTTTACACACTGCTTTCCTATTCATTTGCATAACCACAGTCCTTCACCAGCAATTTTAACTCTGTTACAGCAATTTTAACTCTGCGACAAAGTGATCAAAAGTGTCGTTTATACCCTGCGTCTTCTCATTAAACTTGTATCTCGCGAATATCGTATTCGCCATAGGCTTGTCAAACGCCAGCGGCAGCCTGTCTATGAACTTAATTTTAACTTAATGTTTACATCGTGCTTTGTTTCCGCAGTAGCTGCACATGAATATGCTTGTATGCGTCACTCGCTTCATATTCTTTTGCTGCCTTCTCAATTGTAAGCACAGTCCTTCACCCACAAATATTTTGTGGCAGCGTGTCTATTGGATAGCTGCTGATGGACGACCTTATATGGGCAGGCACAACTCCGCCTCACACAGCGACCGAGCTGCATGCTATAGCTGTATATATGGATGAAAGTAGGTTCCAGTTATGACCATTACACGTAGAATTTCGAAATGAAACCTGCCTAACTTTTGTAAGTAAGCTGTAAGCAATGAGCCTGCCAAATTTCAGCCTTCCACCTACACGGGAAGTTGGAGAATTAGTGATGAGTCAGTGAGTGAGTGAGTGAGTGAGTGAGTGAGTGAGTCAGTCAGTCAGTCAGTCAGTGAGGGCTTTGCCTTTAATTAGTATAGATATAGTATAGTATAGTATAGTATAGAATAGTATAGTATAGTATAGTATAGTATAGTATAGAGGTGAAACGGCGGTCCGCATGGTGTGAAGACAACAATCTCTCTCTCAATGTTGACAAGAAAAAAGAGATAATCGTGGAATTCAGAAAATCACGTCCTGCCCACATCCCAATCAGCATCAACGGTTTAGATGTGGAGATTGTTAGGAGTACCAAGTTCCTCGGTGTGCACATAACTGAGGAACTTACGTGGATCACATGACACCTCATCACTAATCAAGAAAGCCCAGCAGAGACTACACTTCCTGAGGCGGCTGAAGCGAGCACGTCTTTCCCCTTCCACCCTCACCATGTTCTACAGAGACACCATTGAGAGTGTTTTGACCAGCTGCATCACTGTCGGTATGGAAACTGCAACATATGCGACCGCAAGCATCTGCAAAGGATAGTGAAGACAGCAGAGAACATTAATGGGGTGCCTTTCCCTTCACTACAGGACATATTTTATAAACGCAGTGTTCGCAATGCCTGCAGCATTGTGCAGGACCCCTTACACCCCTCACATGGAATTTTCACACTTCTTCCATCCAAGAGAAGATATTGCAGCATCAAAGCCAAATCTGCGAGGCTGCAGGAGAGTTTTTACCCCCAAGCTGTTAGACTCCTTAACACCAGGCTGCCCCCTGGGACCTTCCACATGGCCTCAACCACCTCTAAAAACAGAACTTTTATACATGAAAACCACTGTCCTGAAAAGATGAGTGTGCATGTAGAAAAGAACTGAAAATCTCATACTGACCTTTAAGTATTTTGACACTCCTGATATCCTTCTGCTGTGAAACATTCTGACCTGTCATTGTTTACACATCTTAAACAACTATCATACACTGACAATCTCTGTATTATCTATATCTATTATTTATTATTTATTTATTTGTTATATTACATATCTTACACATCAATATTGCTGCTACTTCTTTGTCCTATCTTTGCACAATGTCTTGTCTTGTTTGTGTTTTAATTTTTAATTTCTAATTTTTTAAATTTTAATTCTATTTTTAATTTATTATTTGCACATCATGTTGTTACACTGTGGACCCTGAGCTTCGCAATTTCGTCTATCTGTATACTTGTATATGGTTGAGATGACAATAAAGTTCACTTTGACTTTGACTTTAGATACTGTGTGTATATATATATATATATATATATATATATATATATATATATATATATATATATATATATGTTGCATAGCTTACTGTCAAATAATGGAAAGAGTACACGACACGTGTTTCGCCCTCATTTGGGCTCATCAGGCCTTACACACTCTACTGCTCCCCTATCAGAGATCGAACCTCGGACGTCAGAGGCGAAGCCCCTTTGCACTGCACCACGGCGTTTGGTTTGTTTATTTGACAGCCTGTAGGTCCCCACACAATTCTGGTTGTGACTCAGACTATGAATGCAATGAATATATATATTGCGGTAAAATCAGCCCAGACACTGACAAACACCAAAACACACAAGTGCAAAACACACACTTTTATTTATAGTTCATGCATTTTATGTGTGTATTGTATTTTGTTCAAATTGTAGTTTTTGTTGTGTCTTTTAAGAGGCACCGTAAGTGGAACAATCTTTTCATAATGGATTTCCCATCACTGAGTCTGGTCCATCCATGATGCTAATCCTCCTTCTTGGACACAAAAACACACCGGAGGTAACACACAAGTGAAATGAAACAAATACACAGCAATAAGAAGGTGGTTTCCAAGTTTTAAGTGATTCTGATTGTCTTTTGGTGTGGTACTTTAGTATGTAAAATATCTTCTCCCTTCCTTCAAGGCAGAGTACTGTAGGTCTCCCAAAGCCACATAACAAAAAGTTGTACAGCATGATTTTGAAAGCCCACTGAATTTACAGTATATTGAATAAATACTATCAAAAACATGATTTGTGTTGGAATTTAGAGCTGAAATTGTGTTTAGTAAGAGTTTCAGTTATAATATCAGTCATTCTATTCTACTTCAAAAATCTAAGTATATATTTTCTGCTGCATAGCTGTACGCCAGTGTTCTCAAAAGCCCCATCAAGATATAGGGTATGAGGAAAAAGCAGCTTCTACTTACCTGTGTAAATCTGAATGATTCTTTTAATTCTCTGACAATTTATAGACCTCTTGAAGTTTCTTGGTTGATTTTCTTATATTCTTTAAATATTTAACTAATACTGCCATTACCCGAATTTATTCAGACTTTGACATTATTATATGTGTGTGTTTCAAAAAATTTGTAATTGTTACAACCATGAGACTCTTAAAAATAAAAATTAAAATACATTTCTGGTGGTAGAGAATGTGCCAATGAGTCCCCTATCTCCATCCATCCATTTTCCATTTATTATATATATATATATATATATATATATATATATATATATATATATATATATATATATATATAATATCTCCATCCATCACTGCATTTCTCTAGTTTGTTTCCATGGTTTTATGGTAAAAAAAATGAGTTAGCAAATGATCTTACAGATATAAGTATAATGATAAACACAAGAAACAAAGAGGAAATACACAGCCAAAAAAGAGAAATCAACAATTTTGAAAATGTCTGCTATTGCACCATGAGAGCAGCCACAAGCCATGGAATTAAAGAACGGGTTTAATTAATTAAGTGACTGGTTGGGGTGAAATTGGTTGGTGTTTGACTTGGTTGTTCTTCTGCTGGCTCACTTACTTCACATTTCATTTCTGTATAAGAAAAGAAATGAAGCAAATAAAGATTCTCTATTTTATTGTTTGCTCTTGTATTCATTTTTTTCACTGCCCGTCAGTCCTTTTCTTTATTGTTTGTTAATTAAAGCTCTTACCTTTGCACATTGTATAATCTGGTTTAAAGTAGAGCACTTGTAATCCTTACATAATGATGAATAATTTTCTGAATAATAATTTCACAAATATGCTTATTCTAATATTGTAAATGTTCACAGTTTACAATCCCAACTAGCAATAGTCATAATTACTAAATTAGTTTCTTTGTGAAGAAAGCTTGGCTTATATGATGATAGTACTACAGCTGAACAAGAACTCTTTTCTGTAATAAACTATATTATCTCTGTTGTTTGTAAATTACAGAGCTCAATAATGCACCCATGGGTACAAGTTTAAGAAATGAGTGTCACTATAAACTAACAGCGCACAGTAACACACCTAAACTTTTAATGGCTACTTGTTTGAATGTTGGAACTTCTTCAGAGCAGATTTACCATAAAAAATAAAATCATTATTATAATGAATATATAATCAGTCCAATCTATGGATGCATGACTACATAGCATGTATGTAAATCTCATATGGAATTAAATTAAAGTGAAAGACTCTGATTCATAGCAGTCTCATCTATAAAATAGGAATAAAGTAATATAAGTGCTCAATCTCTCAAAAATGATTTTGAATAACATTATATATTGCTGTGTATGTGGTGTTTCAGTTTTGTTTTGTAATTATCATTCTGGCCCGCAGTTGTTCTACACACTACATTAACATTAAAATATTTTCACCTTTATAGCACATGAAAGGTTTCTGTTGATTGCAGTCTGAGTCATTCCAAGAGCCGTCTGTCTGGAACACAGCACAAGAAAACTTATGTGTCCAGTTTGTGTAGGCAACAGGATCTCCATTGGACCAGTACCAGTGGTTAGTTTCATGCCGGAGACCAATCCAACTTCTATTTTCTGATATTTTTAACAGCTCCGAATTTACTGTTTCATTCTCAACTGTCACCAGGTCAGTGTTGTTGGCTCTGCAATACTTCTGAGCATCATCCCAGGACATTGGCTTTGACACAAAGTAATATGAGGTGGAAACATTAGTTTCTGAGAAAAAAACAGGCATAAATGCATATATTTAGTTTTTAATTACCTGCTTGGAGGTAACTTCTTTAGTTAATTGAATACTATTTTTAAGTGACAATAATTTTCCTAAAACATGAGATGACCAAGAATCTTACTGTTGGTACAGAAAAAGGTCTTCTTCAAAGTACAGTTAGCATCATTCCATCCTTTTCCTTCATAGTTATTTACCACACACTTTTCAGTATGATTGTTATTGTCTGGATTACCACTAGTCCAGTTTCGAAATGTTGAATTCCCTCCATCAGACCACTTCCAAGGGTTGTTGAAGAGACCAATCCAGAAGTTGTCCCCCTGTGCTTTCTTCATCATTGCCTCATTTTCACTCTCATTTCTTATACTGACCAGGTCAGTGTAATTCACTCGACAGTAGTTCTGAGCTCTGCTCCAAGACACACTCTCTTTTATCCAGAAATATGTTTCATTGATGTTTCCAGTCTCTGTAAATAGGGAACATAGAATTGTATTTGCAAGAAGGACAACTAATAAAAGGAATTAAAACACTGTGAACATATGTCAGCCTGTAAAACTTTAAAGTAATCTTTTGAAATAAGGGACATAAAGATAGGCATTCTGAAAGAAACAGGGCTGAACAGAACCATTCAGAAATATGACGTTAGGAAAGTCTCTTTGTTAAATAAAAGTAAGCACTTTAAAACTAAGGATATTTTCAAATAAATCTGAAATAATTAATTTTAATGTAAGTATATTCATAAAGGGCAATAAAATAACAAGACAGTATTTTATAACAGTTAGATTACATGCCCTTATTGTAGTAAAAGATGGTGGATGATTTCTTGCCAGATGAAAACCTAGCAAAGTTTTTAACTTTACGTTTATGTTTCACTTATCTGTTGTGTTTTGCTTATGTTCCTACTGCTGCTGCCTCATAGATCTAGACCTTTTAATCAAAAATCTGCTCAAAATCTGTGTAGGGCCTGCTTGCTCTCCCTATTGAAGAGTGTTTTTTTAAGTACTCCTGTTTTCTCCAACATTGCAAAGTCATAAGTATTAAGTCAACTGCCATCTTTATATTAGCTTCATATGAGTGAATGTGGATGTGTGGATACATGTGGCCTGTAATGAAACCCTGACTATTAAGTTAAACCCCGACCTGCTCTCAATGGTACCTGGATAGGGTCAGGTCCCTGCAACCCTAAACTAGATTATGTGAGCAGTGGATGAAAAAGTGCATTTCATTAACTCTAAATTGCAGACAATGTAGAAAGAAATTTGAATTAACACCATTCTGGACAAAAATTTTTAAGTGCCTCTCAGACAGCTTTGGTGTCACAATCCCTCCTAACCCATTAACAGCTGTGTTTGGGGTTCTTCCAGATGGGCTTAAAGCAGAGGAGGACAAACAAACTGTAATTGCCTTTACTACACTATTGGCACGTAGACTTATTTTGCTAAACTGGAAGAATCCTAACTCTCCTGTTTTAAGTCAGTGGGTAACTGATGTCTTATACTATTTGAAATTGGAAAAATTAATTTTCAGTTAGAGTATCGGTGCAGAACTTTTTCAAAACCTGTCAGGATCTAATCAATAATAGTTTAGAATAAGCTCTTAAAACACTGAGGAAATAATTCTCTTCGCATTTTTTATCTGCTTATCAAACTCGTCAATTTATGTATTTTGACCAGCTTTAAGTTTTACCCCGATGGCCATCCTCTCTCTCTTGGGGTAGGGGTTGGGTTGTTTTGTTTTCAGTCCTATTTTTTTGTAAAAATTGATGTATCTGTATAAAATGATTATAATAAAATCAATAAGATAAAAAAAAGAAAGAAATTTTATTTTAGTACTGCCATATTACAAAATTAATGACATTATCCTGTCATGGTAAGGCTGTGTACTCTCTGGTATTGGCTATAATTTGAAAGACAGTTCATTTTAGAAAAACTGTAACCATGGAAGAATGTTTTTTATGGGTCTTGTGTGGAATGTGTGTGACTTTTTATTTGTCAGAAATGAAAGAAAATTTAGATTTGGGTAATGTATGTGTGCTTTTAATATTGATAAATAAAATATAATATGAGATGGATGAGATTAAATGATGTGAATAGGGTACATTTTTGGTTTAAATCAACCTTTTTTATTTCACTTTAATAACATTATATTTATTACAGATACTTAACTGTTGTAGCACATGAAAGATTTATTTTTATCACAGGCTGAATCACTCCAGGATCCATCGGACTGAGCAAAAGCACAGAACAAGTCTCTGTCCCAGTTGGAATATGTAAGATTTTCCCCGTTTGACCAGTGCCAGTTGTCACTTTCACAATGCAACCCAATCCAAAATTCTTTGTTTTCTGTAATGCTTAAGAGTAGCTGAATATCTTCTTCTTTATAAACAGTTACCAAATCTCCACAGTAGTTCTCTGCTGCAGTCCAGGTCATGTTATTCTGCACAAAATCAAGGAGTGCAACATTGTAGGACACAGCTAAGCTGGACCCTAAAAATAAAACATTCAAAAGTAAGACCAAATTTTAATACTTGATTTCAATAGTCAGGATCTTCTGACAACTGCCCACATTGCAAACCTTTACCTTTATCCTAACTTTAATTCATAAATGGAGTAAATGGTGAGAACGAGAAGTAAATACAAGGGAAACTAACACGCTGGTGAAGAGTGCAATCGCTGATCAAAAGTTATGCACATTAGAACTCACAGAAAAATGAATTTTTGTTCTCGCCTAAGTTTTTGTGAAGGCCTCTATAGCTGCAGTAGGTAGGTGGGGACAGAAACACATTATGTACCAACAGAATAACTTGTTGACTACTCATATTTCAAATTTGAAAAGAATACCTGTATGACATTTTTACACCAGTTTTTATGTGGGCATGTCCAGGTGCTTTTTAGAGGGACCATTATCCACATTTTGGAACGTATGGAAAAAGTGTAATAACTTTTGAATGCTTCAACCCACAGATATCAATGAGGGCTCTACTGAAAGTTTACACCTAAAGGAATCTATATCTACATACAGTGTCACTCTATTAGTTATGGAAATTCATGTTCCATACCAAAAACAATAAAAATACACATTTCAACAGAAAAATAGTCAAAACAAGTCTTATGGGCCAAAAATATATATATATATATATATATATATATATATATATATATATATATATATATTTTATTTTTTACTTTTTTTTAATAAAATGCACACAAACTATATACATTTTTTTACAAACTGTTACAACACAGCTCAGCGTTTTTCCATGTGCCACTGATTGTAGCAATCACTAGCAGGCAGAAAGCACAAGGGCGTGTCACATGTCGCTTCTCTGCCATTAGACGTCTCCTGGTACGATAGATCACTGTCACGCGCATATGCATCTATTACTTAATCGAGTGTATTTACGTATATCTGTACTTTTATCCATATTTAAAATGCGAAAAAACTTGGTGAAATCACAATAAACAACCACGCACCAAGTCTGCAGACTGGCACAAATGCCAGCAGCGCAGCTCGATCGGTTTTGTTTACAAGTTAGCATGGCAAGTTACATATCGGCGTGCTCAGCTGCTCATTGGCTGTAAGTGTGGAGTGTCACTCACAGCGCCCAATCAAACTGGTAGATTCTACCAGGGTTTGGAGTTGTGCGCCATCGCTCAGCTGTCAGTGGCACTCGTTGGCTATACGAGGTGCCAGTCACCCCCCAGACCCCTCGTAATTGGCCAACTTAGGTGTCAATCAGAAGCTAACACTTCCGTGTAACATGCTTTAGCATGGTTATTGCCGACAGAAACAAATTATGTCTGATATGACCAATAGAAATGAAAAAATATGTCGGAGCTAGTCTCGAGTTAAAAAACGTTTTCTGGAGTTTTTGTTCCTTTGAGGATCTATCGTGTGTTTTGGACCTAATCGTTTTACTGGATTATATTCTCTGTAGCCTTACGCACAGAATGAGATCAATATTGCTCGGAAATATTGATGTTTGACTTGCAGAGAGCCTTCAAAGGTAGGAAAAGTCAACTCTTAAAAGTATTTTTATTTATTTACCTCTCTGTAAAAAAGGATTTAGTGTCAGTGCTGTGGTTGTTGTGTGTCAAAATGGTTTATATCATCGGAAAGACGAGACTCTGAATTTTCATTTGATGTGTAGTATGTCGAGGTGCATGACAGAGGGGCATGCACACATGGCTGTGACATGGCTGTGACGTCGTCAAATCGTCGTTATGTACCGGGACCGGTACGTGTGCATGATGACCTTGTTAGGGACCAATTGAAAATGTTTAAAAAATATGAAAAATTGTAAATTTTGTGTAACCCTGTCCTTGCAGGTTTCTTTTTGTTCATGCACAGAGGTTGTATTTGTTCTTTGTATATATTTATCCATCTAGCCATCCTCCATTACCTAACCTGCTTTAACAAGTGTAGGTGGTGAGGATCGCTTGGGCCCACCTCAGGAACATAAGGAACAAGACATTCGCCCACCAGTCTATTCCTTGATACTTTCACACACAATCACACAGGACTAATCTGAGTGCTAATTGACCTAATCTGCATGCTTTGGGACAAAACAGGAAAAGCTGTAGAACAATACATAAAATAAGGGGTGACCATGTAGCCTCAACTCTGAAAGTGAATGGGCCAAAATTCAAACCCAGCTTCCTGGAGCTGTGAGAGATCAGCACTAATCAATCATCCATTGTACTTCCTTTGTGTAGTAATTGGGTCCCGTTTATTTAAGCATCAACCTTATAGCTAGGGAATCCATTCCCAGATATTCCCGGGAATGAAACTGCTCTAATTCCTGGGAAACCGGGAACGGCCAAGCTCGCATATATAGCGTGTAAAAGTGTAAAAATCGATCAAGAAATAACAGAGTTATAGTTGAAAATAATTAAGTGTCACGGTTTTTTGGCCCACAGTGTAGTGTTTTGCAGATTAATTCAGTCAACCAGCAGCAGTCGTCAGTCTCCAGGCTCCAACTAAGACTGAGTATAGTGGACTGGGAGGAGTCTGCACTCGGCAGCTCACAAATGCCGGGACAGGGCAGACTTCATTGACGTATGTCAGACAACAGCTTTGAACTGCAACTTGAAATTGCAATGCGTCAGTCTGTTGCATCCACATTATCTGTGCCAAGAAACTTGCCATCGCAGAATGATGACAAGAAACTGGATGCTTCAGTAAAAGCTGAAATGGCAGGGTTTCAAAGCAACAGCAAGCACGGGCGTTGTTTAGAACAAGTGTATCAGTATCTGATCAGGTAGATCACGTTGCATTAAAAAAAATAATAATTTTTTAAAATGTTAGTCTATCATATATCCTCCCTATGGCATTTGCTACTTGATTGACATACAGGGCGGCCAGTCTGAGATCTCTTTCCTTCTAACACATTGGTCGTCCTACATGCACCCATACAATCAGATTGTGATTCAGACTACGAATGCTATGAATGTAATTACACCCATCTACATGCTGTCAAGTAAACGAACCACACACCGTGGCTTCACCTCTGATGCTGATGTCCAAGTTTCGACGGGGGGGTGCAGTGAGTGTGTACGCCTGATGAGCCCAGAATTTGGATGAAACACATGTCGTGTACTGTTTGCATTATTTGACAGTAAAACTTTACAGCATTCTATGATCTGCTTCTCGCAACTGAAGATGGCACCATGGCGGATGTTTGCCAACACAAGCGTTACCTGGTAGGTAACCACCCATACAATCAGATTGTGATTCAGACTACAAATGCCATGAATGTAATTACCCCAATCTACATGCTGTCAAATAAACGAACAACATGCTGTGGCACAATGTAAAGGTCGAAACACATGTTGCATACGCTTTTTATTATTTGACAGTAAAATTATGCAATATATATATATACAGTGGAACTTCGGTTCACAAACGTCTCGGTACACGTACAAATCGGTTTACGACCAAAAAGTTCACCAAACATTTGCCTCGGTTCACGACCACACGCTCGGTATACAAACAAGCCAGTTTCCCTTTCGGTTGATTTCCGCACGTGTTGCATTGTTCTTGGTCAGACGTGCGTCTTTGCACATGCATGTATGCTTTCGCTGTGAATTCTTTGTGCTCTATTTCATTTCCCTTCCGGTTCATACGTGCCGATTACTGTATTAAGCACGTGTTCAGCCTCTCCCTGTTCATTGTTCTCAGTCAGACGTACGTGCTTTACCTGGGAACTCTTTGTGCTCTACAGTATTTTGTGTGCTTTTGCAGTTAACCATGGCTTCTAAGCACTGTAACTTCCTCTCCACCGAGTTCCTCCTCACTTCATGCCAGAACTTGATTCATGCAAGGTTAGTTTTCTTGGTGGTTTATGGTTAGTTTTTGTATTACGGATTTTTCAAATGTAAATTTTTCGGTTCGTAGCGTGAATTGTTGCAATGTTACTTTTCTTGGTTGTTTATTAAGTTATGGATTTTTCAAATGTTCATTTTTTTCCCTGTGCTTAAAACTCATTTAAAAAAAGGGTTTACAGCGATCGGGTCATAAGGCTATTAGCGTGAATTCCTGCAATGTTACTTTCTTGGCTGCTTGTGGTTGGTTTTTAAATAACATTTGGATTTGTTCAAATGTTCCCTTTTTTTCCCCTGTGCTTAAAACTCATTGAAAAAAGTGTTTACAGCATCGGGTCGTATGGCTATAGCGCAAACTCTTCCAATGTTAGTTTTCTCTGTTGTTCAAGGTTTTCTCAGTGTTATTCAATGTTTTTACATTTAGTTTACTATTACAATGTGCAGTCTATGGTGTAATTAACTATATTTGTTTTAAAAATCTTTAAAAAAATATATTTACATACAGTTCGTACGGTCTGGAATGGATTAATTGTATTTACATACAATCCTATGGGGGAAATTGCTTTGGTTCATGACCAAATCAGGTTACGACCAGAGTTTTGGAATGAATTATGGTTGTGAACCGAGGTTCCACTATATATATATCGACCTGGTCATTTTAAAAGTAGCTTGCAAGCCGAAAAAGTGTGGGCACCCTTGAACTAGATACATGTACTTATATGACAGCATGAACTGCTTGTAGATAAGGTTAGTCTTTAATTGGTGTCAACATATTAATAAGTAGTTTTATTAAAAATAAATGTTGGTTGTTCTAAAACCATTTACATGTGAGATGCCCTTGCACTGTGTCACTGTGTGAATGGATTCCCTACTTATAACCTGCATATCTAGTTCAGGGTTATGAAGTGGTATTGCTCAAAAATTAAAGTTCAGAGCTTTGTCCAAATGCCAAATGATTGGGTACACACACAAGTTTTGAATTGCCTTGTGTCACTGTTATTCCAACTCCAGCCTTCTAAGACTTTACTGAAGAAAACTTTAAACTGAATTTCATCCACTTAGACAACCTTTCTAATTAAGTATCTGCACTGACATTCATCAAATTCCATTGATCCAAACCTGAACCGAGGGAGGCAGTAGATAATTTTTTAATTTTAGTAAACCTTGTTCATATAGCCTAATAAAGATCATATTCAAACGAATGAATTAGACATACTGCACTCACATCTATGCCCCTGTTCTCACCAGAGACAGAAGAGGGCACATTTAATGGTTGCTGTGAAAAAAAAAATCATGAAGGACAAGCCTTCTTATGTGTTGTGTGTGTGGGTGTGTGCGCGCATATTAGTGAATGGGTGATCTAAACACAAAGGTCTGGCAACTGCTACATCAACCAGGACACTAACTGCAAAAAGAATTAAAATGTGCTGAAAGCAGAAGGAGGCTGTGTACCAAGGTACCTCCTTACATTCTCAGTTTAGAGGCATGTCATCCAACTAAAAACTTCAGCTAAACAGATGGGGCTTGCACTGCTGGTGTCCATGTTAAGATAATAAATAGTATGGCACACCATTTTTTTAAATACTCCTTATTTAATCCTTGTTGTGAAGGCACGATAAAGTCCCAGAGTTTACTTGTATATAAAACTTCAGGGAATAGGAGAGTCACTCCACAAGCAACATGCAGTAATTTTTTCTTTTAAAATAAAAATACCATTTAAAGTTAACAATAACCTGTACATTTACTGAACAGTATATAAGGTAAATCTAAGTGGATGCTTCAGTATTATAACCCAGCCACAAGGGATGCACAAACCAGTGTGTTTCTTCATGCCAGTCCCAAGCCTGGATAAATGGGGAGGGTTACGTCAGGGAGGCCATCCAGTGTAAAATTTTGCCAAATCAATATGCGAACAACAATACAAATTTCCATACCAGATCGGTCGTGCTCCAGGTTAACAATGACCTGCTAGCCAACAGGGTGCTGGCGGAAATTGGGCTACTGTTGGCCGAAGAAGAAGAATAAGAAGGAGAAGAGGGGGGAGACATGTCCGTAGGCAGTAGGAGAGGAGGAAGGTATATAGATTGAAACTGAGGGTAGGAACTTGGAATGTTGGCAGTATGACTGGAAAGGGGAGAGAGTTAGCAGATATGACGAAGAGAAGGAAGGTTGATATACAGGAAGACCCCGGGTTATGTACAAGATAGGGACTGTAGGTTTGCACTTAAGTTGAATTTGTATGTAACTCGGAACAGATACATAAATTTAATAAATGCTATTGTTTACCGACTGTAACCAAGCACTCTGCCAATGAATGATGGAGTGTCACCTCTCTGACCTTTTATTATTTCTACTTTCAATGGTGATGCTTTGTCTCTTCTTTACTGTATCACCAGCACTTGCATCAGATTTGTGTTTGAGAAACATTGTTGAAGGGTTAAGGCAAAAGATTAAGATGAGCTCTTCTGCACAGCACTGTACACGCTATCACAGCAGGAAGGCACCAGTCGTCAACATGTCTGATGTACTGACAAGAGACAACTTCCTGCTATGTACGTAACAGTACAAGCAGGCTTGCTAATTGAGAATGAATGGAGGCGTCGTGGGGCAGTTCATCACCAGCCCACCTCACAGTCACCTCCACTACAGTATGCTGCCTGCAGCATCCGCCCACAGAGAACGAACACGGTGCAGCCAAAGGTGGGTAGTGAATCACCCTCATTCAATAGGCAGCCATCCGATGCACACTACAATGCTACCCCCCGCTGCCCCATTCACCCTCAATGGTCTCTGTTCAGCCACAACCAGGTCACCGCTTGCAGCATTACCAGCCACCGCCGGCGTGAAGGGGGCAGCCGTGTGTGGTGGGCGGGCAGTGAAACCGCTTGCCACCGGGAGCCGCCCGAGGGACACTAAACTGCGTAGGCAGCGAAATCGCCCCCCTCCAGCCTCCATTCAGCCACCGCTTGCAGTGTTACCAGCAGCCCACCGAGAACAAACAGGCCAGCCGTGTGTGGTGGGTGGGCAGTAAAACCGCTTGCCGCCGGGAGCCGCCTGAGGAACACTACACTGCGCGAGTCGTCAAATTGCCCCCCTCCAGCCTCCATGCAGCCACTGCTTGCAGCGTTCCCATGCTGAAGATGACGGAGCGGCAGTTAACGAGGCGCATGCGTCGCAGCTGCAGCACATATGTAAGTCGTACGTCAGATGTCCGTAACCTGGGGACTACCTGTATTGTGTGTGTAAGAGACTAAATGGAAGGGGAGTAAGGCCGGGTGGAATGGAGGTGGATTCAAATTTTTCTATCATAGTGTGGATGGGAGGAGAAATGGAGTAGGGGTTATTATGAAGGAACAGTATGTCAAGAGTGTTTTGGAGGTGAAAAGAGTGTCAGACAGAGTAATGATTATGAAACTGGAAACTGGAGGTGTGATGATAAATGTTTTAGTGCATATGTCCCACAAGTTGGGTGTGCAGTGGATGAGAAAGAAGACTTTTGGAGTGAGTTGGATAAAGTGATGAACAATATACCCAAGTTACAGAGAGTGGTGATTGGACTGGATTTCAGTGGGCATGTTGGTGAAGGGAACAGATGAGACAAGGTGGTGATGGGCAGTTATGGTGTAAAGGAGAGGAATGAAGAAGGTCAGAGATAGTGGAGTTTGCCAAAAGGATGGACATGGGCTGTGGTGAATACATATTTTAAGAAGAGAGAGGAACATAGGGTGGCGAACTAGAGTGGCGGTAGGTGCACACAGGTAGATTACATCCCATGCAGAAGAGTCAATCTGAAGGAGATTGAAGACTGCAAAGTGGTGGCAGGAGGATTTTGTAGGATAACGTTGGAGATCAAGAAGAGGACGAGAGTGAGGGCAATGCCAAGGATCAAATGGTGGAAGTTGAAAAAGGAAGACTGCAAGGTTGAGTTTAGGGAGAAGGTGAGACAGGCACTGGGTGGTAGTGAAGAATTACCAGACAGTTGGGAAACTACAGCAGATGTAGTAAGGGTGACAGCAAGAAGGGTACTTGGTGTGACATTTTGGACAGAGAAAGGAGAAAAAGGAAACCTGATGATGGAATGGGAAAGTTACATGAGAGTATACAGAGGAACAGGATGGCAAAGAAGAAGTGGGATGATCAGAGAGATGCAGAAAGTAGACAAAAGTACAAGGAGATAAGGTGCAAGGTGAAAAGAGACGTGGCGAAGCTAAAGAAAAGGCGTATGATGAGTTGTATGAGAGGTTGGAAACTAAGGAGGGAGAAAAGGACCTGTACCGATTGGCTAGACAGAGGGACCAAGTTGGGAAAGATGTGCAGCAGGTTAGGGTAATGAAGGGAAAAGATGGAAACGTACTCAGAAACGAGGAGAGTGTGTTGAGCAGGTGGAAGAAGTACTTTGAGAGGTTGATGAATGAAGAGAATGAGAGAGGCTGGATGATGTGGAGATACAGTAGTGAATCAGGAAGCGCGAAGTGCAATGGATTAGCAAGGAGGAAGTAAGGACAGCTATGAAGATGATGAAGAATGGAAAAGACGTTGGTCCAGATGACATACCTGTAGAAGAATGGAGGTGTTTAGGAGAGATGACAGTGGAGTTTTTAACCAGATTGTTTAGTGGAATCTTGGAAAGTTAAAGGATGCCTGAGGAGTCGAGAAGAAGTGTACTGGTGCCGATATTTAAGAATAAGGGGAATGTGCAGGACTGTAGTAACTACAGGGGGATAAAATTGATGAGCCACAGCATGAAGTTATGGGAAAGAGTAGTGGAAGCTAGGTTAAGAAGTGAGGTAATGATAAGCGAGCAGCAGTATGGTTTCATGCCAAGAAAGAGCACAACAGATGCAATGTTTGCTCTGAGGGTGTTGATGGAGAAGTATAGAGAAGGCCAGAAGGATGGAGATTAAACAACTGGCTGAAAGGCTTCTGCGAGACTCAAGACATCGGGTTCATCGACAATTGGGACCTCTTTTGGGAAAGGCCGCGTTTCTTCAAGCGGGATGGCCTCCATCCGAATAGATTTGGCGCCCAGGTCCTCTCCGAAAACATCGCTAAGTTAATTCATCTATCTTGACTGTCTATTTCTACTTTAAACCCCTTCCGTAATGCTACTGCTTTGCTAGGACATAATGGCTTAACAAAGTCTTCCGTAAAAGTGCACAACATTAATAATCTAATAACCAATCTTAATGCACGTAAAAAATCTAGGCAGTGTGGCATAAACACCAATAATTAAAAGAAGCTGAAAAGACGGTGAGAAAATCTTCTTTAATATATTTTATTAAATAAAGAATTTATTCAAAAAAGTGTTTTAGTTGTTGATTTTATTAATAAAATTTATAATAAATTATCAGGAAGTTTAAAATAAAAATTTTTGTTTTAATTTACGATCAACATCTTGCGTTACGACCCAGATGTGGTCACGTGTATCCACTTGCGCGATTGTAAACAAACAACCGAGAGCGTTAGTAGCGTCAGTCGGAGCCCAGATACATGTGTTTGTGGATGTAATTTCGTTCATTGCAGTGATTTACCTATATATATAATTCATTAAGACGATGCAAGCAAGACACATAATTGCTAAGGAAGGAAGGAAGAGAGGGTAAAGAAAGCGATCACAATCGAAACGAAGATGGAAATTGTGTGGAAATATGCGAGTGCTGTTCGTGTGACTGATCTCGCTAATATGTACAGCATGTCAAAATCCACCATCTCGACAATTTTACAAAGAAAAGATTTGCATAAGGAGGCTCCTTCTAAACAATAACCACCTTCCGTTTCATTCTCCTCCTCCTGCCTTCCTGCAGCCCAAAGATGTCAAATTAAAAGGTGAGTACAGTATGAAATTGTTGTTTCTAGAATAGAATGCCTTTTATTGTCACTATACACATCTACAATGAGATTAAAAGCAGCTCCTTCAGTGCAGAAAAAAAGTTCTGTATAGGGCTTGTATGGTTGTTTTTTAAGCCTTAGCATAATGCTGCCCCGCTTCTGCTTTCTTTCCCTCCTCCGTCTGTGTCGTCTACTAGACCCGACAACAATCCATGGAGAGCTCGCTGGTCTCGCTATGTTGTCTGGGATGTTGTGCATGGGATGAAAAACACTCAAAATAGATGTCTGGCTCTAGACACCGATGTCTATAAGGTTCTGACAGGTGTAGCAGATGTTCGCCAAACCGATCATGCACAAACAAGGAAAAAAAAAAGTACAAAAACAACAAAACAGTGCACTGAAAAGGAGAGCCCTGAGCTGCTGCGACCATGCGCACCGCCATGCTCCTAGCTTAATCTATGGATGAATTGTTCATTGTGTAAAAACAACCACGCATTACAAAAGAATGGAAGAAGACACAAAATTGACAGCTGTTTTTTTTATATATATACATGGAAGCGAAGGTCTGTGATATGTTTTGCATATTAGCAGCTGGAGAACTTCCTAGGTTCCCTGGAACACATCTTATTAACCAAGAAAATACAGACGGAAAGCGCACAAGAAATAAGGTGCAATATTGCCAGCCAGTTAAACACAAGACACATATTTTAACAAAAGAACAGAAAGCTCTATGATCGCTACGGAATGATCATAGTATCATTATCACACCAGCTGACAAAGGAGGCGCAACTGTCTTATTAGACAAGGAACAATACACCACAGCAATGGAAGAAATGCTTTCTGACACTGACACCTATTAACAGCTGAATAATAACGCAACGAAAACCACGCTTAACAGAATAAACACCACTCTGACCAAGCACCAAAATAACAACAGCCTAGATTCACAGAATTATTACAAAATGAAATCCAGTGATGCTAACTGCCCAGTAGTCATCCTAATAGGTGGACCAACTTACAGCTTGTCAAAAAGACTTTTCCAGATGCTCATACATTTAACTTATGACTCAGAATATTCAGTGAACAACGCAAAGTTGGCATAGCAAAACTTGAAAGATGTTTCCATTACCGAGGACGAGGTCATGGTCTCGTTTGATGTTGTGTCACTATATACCATGATTCCGATTCATCTGGCCACTGAAACACTATTAATGAGACTGAATAGTGACCCCACCATACAGACAAGGACTAAGCTGTCCAGTAAAGACATACTGTAATACACCTAATATCACTTTGCCAAAAAACTCACTTTCACTTCAATGGCAAATACTACATTCAAAAAGAAGGCATGCCAATAGGATCACCGTTATCAGGACTTCTAACGGAACTGGTAATTCAGTGATTCGAAAATGTGGCTCTATCCCAGTTCACACCCAAAATTTGGATATGCTACATAGATTAAACATTTGCCATATTAAAAAATGACCAGCTGAACAAGTTCTATAACCATATCAGCACATCATTTCCTGCAATCCAATTCACCATGGAAAAAGAAATGAACCGACACATCAGCTTCCTGGACATCTCCATTGAAAGAAACAGCGACGCCACCCTGACCACTGGTGTTTACCGTAAAGAATGCTATGCAGACAAGGTATTACACTTCTCCAGCAACCACCCAGTATCTCATTAACGGAGCTGTATTAAAACTTTGTTCAGAAGAGTCCACACCCATTATAATACAAAGGAAACAAAAAACTAAACAATGCTATCTTTTCCATCTTTTTACTTCAAACGGATACAAAGACAATCATTAAAAAATGCCTACACAGAAGACGCCAGAAAACTCAGCAAACAATTGACTCAAACCAGAACCCCCATCCCACCTGGTACACACTTCCTTCTCATCACAGTGTGTCTGAAGGTGCAGCATGCATCCTGGCCCAATCAGGCATCAGAATAGCACACAAGCCTGCAAACAATCTGCGCACTGTCCTTTTTAATGCTAAAAACAAGAAATCAACAGCAGAAACGTGAAACGCAGTTTATAGTATTCCATGCATTTCTTGCCCAGCGGCATGATAGGACAAACATCAAAAAGAATTGCAACACGTATACAGGAACATCGCAATGCCATTAGAAGAAAGGACAGATCTGTATGCATACAAAATCAACAGGACACACATTTAACTGGGACAATGTACAAGTAAGATTTAAGGCCAGTACTAAAAGTACCAGAGAGCTGGCTGAATCTTGGCTATCAGATAAAAACGCCATTAACAGACATTTGGACATAAACCCAGCATATGAAAACTTTAGAAGAACATATTCATAATAAATAAAACGTTATGAACAATACCCCCCCGACCCAGCTCCCCCCAACCCCCCACTCACTTTTGCTATATATTGCCTTTGATTCTTGTAAGTCTAAGCATTATCTTCTGATGAAGGCTCCTGGTAGGGACTGAAAGCTCAGGAATAAAAACTACTTTATGATATGTGATTCATTTTCTTTTTTGTCAGCACGGCTTTGACATCATGGATCAAAAGGTGCATACTAATTCAGTGTGAGCAGGAGCACTCAAGAAAACAACTGAATTAAAACAAATTGACATCCACAGTCATTCTCAGTCACGAACACCACTCACATCCACGTCCACAGTTTTCCCAGTCCCAGTCTCGTTCGCGCACAAGATCTGACACGGTTTTCAAATAAAGAGGGGGTATAACAAAATAAGTTTGTTTGTTATACCACGTCTTTATCTGAAAATGGCGTCAGATCCGAGGAGTGTGTGGGAGCTTGAATGTGAGTGAGAGAATAAAACTGAAAAAAAAACCACTAACTTTAAATTTACAGACGCAAATCAAATGTATGCTTTTATTGTATGATATTAACAGTAAGAGCAGCTCACTACTGAAAATGGCAAATCTGGGAAGCAGCTGATATCGAAACGTCTTGATTGGAAGGCAGCAGTTCTTAGCATTGAACCACACGAGCTGGCGTATCAACTGCCTACCGTAACCTGCATCCTTTTTTCTTCGGTTAAATTATTGAATAAAAGTGAACTTGTTTTGTTATACCTTTTGTGAAAGTGTTTATTTAATATTTGTATTTCAGGCTTCACACATTATACATTTCATGTCTACATTTTTTCAGTTATTACTAAAACATGAAAAACGTTTCTGTGTTAACTATGTTTTTACATCGATTGTTGTTGACACAGAACACACATGAAATGCATGTATTCCAAATGATGATGTACTTTTTCACCCTATAAAGCTCCAACACTTCACTTGAAGATAAACACTGAGCACTGAGAAACTTCTTTGCGAAATGAACTGCAACGGTGGGCAGGGTGGTGGGATACCAGGCTACTTGCTGTTAATTGACACATTTACTGAACAAAAGACACTGACGGAGAAGTGAGAATAGATTTAAGGTGGGCCGGATTTACGAGCTTTCTCGTAGGCTCTGGAAATTCTAGTGTTAAGAGGGGATTTACGAGGAGTGACCGTATCTCCTTAGCATGCGTTCAGCCCCTGTCTTCACAACGCGAGAGGCAGAGATGGCAAGTGGCTGGCGCGTAGCACACCCTGGGGGGGAGAGAGAATAACTCATTCATTGTGAATGAAATGAAAACAATAATCTCTTTAAATTGTATATCTGGATAATCAAACTTGGGGGTGGGCAAGTGAAGCGAGCAGGAGGCAGAGCCCCCTAGTTTATATACTGTATATATTATACTGTATATATATATTGTAAAAGATACAATAGTAAACAGCATAAAGGTTTGGGGTTTTCCGGCCCCGTATATTGTAACTGCTCCACAACAAAAAAACTCTGGTCAAAATATAAACACAAAACAGGTTCATATGCGCGACGCCATTCTAGGCGTCGGCGGCCATTTTATAGGGGAGGAGCCGGAAGTGGAGTAATGCTAGGAAGGAACCGTGAGGGAGGATGGGACTGATGACGTCAGGAAAGATGGCAGAGGAAGGGCGGAAGTAGACGTACTGCGGGAAGGCTTATGATGGCGGAGCGTCACTTTTCCTGGAAGAAATTAAAGGAGAAAGGTTAGTACCCGCCACTCCCTGCCGCCGAACATCTTCCGAAGTGGTTTAAGGTCCGTCCGCGGTCTCCTATTCGCGCGTGTGTGACAATATATATATATATATATATATATATATATATATATATATATATATATATATATATATATATAAATAATCTCTATATATAATATTCATTTGGATCTTGATCTTTGTCTGAATGAATTAGAAGAAAAAGCACTAGATGGCAGTAGAGAGACAGCAGAAACATAGGCATTGCATTAAGAAACTCCTCCAGGCTTATACTACTGAAGACTGTAGTACGCTAGTCACACCTCAAAACACAGACATTCAAACTAAACACATTGTTGTGCTTTAAATTAACTAAAGAGATCTTCATTTAGATCTTGATCTTTGTTTGTCCGCGAATTCCACGCATGCATAGACCACCTACGTTGTTGTTGCTCACGGATGTCAACAATGTGTCAATAATGAAAGGGTTGTTGGAGAGTGTTACGCTGGTTAGCTCCTGAGGCCTGGTTAGAGAATGAGATTGCCGAAGATAAAAGGTACGTGCCTACATAACATATGAATGAAAGAAAGACCGTGGGTAAAATTAATGACAACGTAACAGCACGTTCCGGAAATTATTATTGTTACGTTGTAGCCGGCGAGTGCTGAGCGTCTCAAAGTTGTACTGTGGCTTGCTCACATGTCAGTGAAGTGATCCCTATTTATGCTTTAAAGAGCCTGGATACCTATGTGTCCCCCTTTTATAACCATTGCCTTACTCTTGGGATTGCCGCAAAGCAACCTGCGAGTTTGGAGAAAGATTGAGAAGAGATCGTGAGAGGAAACGACAGCGTCGTGAAAACAAGACGGACTGTGAACGGACAGAAGCAGAAGTTCTCCTACACCACCACATTATTACGATTCGGACAGTGATTCTGAGTAGGCCGTTCCTATCTAATCAATATCCAAGGGTTTTCTTATGTAATTTTGTTTCCGTTATAAAAAACCATAATGCTGTGCGACGAAGGGCTCAGTTCACAACTGGCAGCCGTGTTTAAACAGGGAGCCCTTCACAGACAACTTTAACACGTGCAACGTAGTTGGGCGCACATGGCTAGTATATATATATATATATACTAGCAAAAAACCCGCCAAGAGGAGAAGTAGTGTGTTAAAGAAGCAATGAAAAGAAAAGGAAACATTTTGAAAATAACGTAACCTGATTGTCAATGTAATTGTTTTGTCACTGTTGTGAGTGATGAGTGTTGTTGTCATATATATATATATATATATATATATATATATATATATATATATATATATTTACACACACACACATAAACATATATATATATACATATCTATACATATACACATATATACATACATATATATATCTACATATATACACACACATATATACACACACATACATACACACACACACATATATACACTGTGGCCCTGGCTGGCCCGGCCGGGCGCATAGGAGGACGTGAGGAGGGCTTGTGCCTCCTCCAGACCGCGAGGCGTCCGTCCTGGTTCTGTTGGGGCCACGGGTTGAGGGCATGGAAGCCCTTCCTGTAGGGGCCCGTGGTCACCGCCAGGCGGCGCCCGATGCCGGTTTATCCCGTCGCGGTTACCGGTCGGGCAGGAGCCCGGCCGGGCGCTTGGAGGACCGGAGGAGGCGAGTGCCTCCTCCAGACAGAGTGGGGCGTCCGTCCTGGTTAGGCAGGGGCCCTCAGGTACAGGGCTTTGAAGCCCAGCCCTGTAGGGACCCGTGGCCACCGCCAGGCGGCGCCCCGGTGCCTGATTATCCCGGGAACCCGACACTTCCGCCACACCAGGAAGTGCGGGGAGACTTTGTGTGGCACCGGAGAGCTGCCAGGAAGACAGCCGATACTTCCGCCACGCTTGGCGTGGGCTAGAGACGGAAGCACCTGGGGCTCATCCGGGGCCTTATTTAAGGGGCCGCCTCCCTCCAGTCATTGGTGGAAGTCGGGAGGCAGAAGGACTGAGCTGGAGAGCGGACAGGAGGCGGCCAGGACAAAGGCACAGAGACTGTGGGCCCTGGACTTTGGGGGATTCGGTGCAAGAGGCACTGGGGTTCGTGAGTGCACGTGACATTTCTATGACTGTAAATAGTGTAAATAAACGGTGTGTGGGTGCAAAAATGATGTCCGTCTGTCTGTGCCGGGGCCAGGTTTCACAGTGGCGTAGTCGGCAGGATACTCCGCCTGGTTCAAGGCGGGGACCTGTGTTCTTGAAACAAAATAATTCTGTGAACGGCGGCGCTGCAGCGACCCCACACACTGGCGCGGAGCGCCTGCACGCCCGCAGGGCGTTCGCCCAGAAACCGCCTCGGACAGCGGAATGGCTTTCCCAGTGCGGAGGAGAACTTCGACATCGCCGGGCGCAGCGGGCTCCAGTCGCGCTGTCGGGGCGGACAGCCAGGCGGCTTGCCGCTGAAGGCCACGCCGAGGCATGACGGGATTCGGAGGTGAGTGCCCTGCCCTGCAATCGCCGGCCCGCCGGGTCGGACTTACCTTTGTTTCGACAGGGAGGGGCGAACCGGATCGCGTCCGTGGCGAGGCCGCGCCGGGCCACGGGCTGTCGGCAGCGCTGGCGGCGGAGGCAGCGAAGAGGGCTGCGGATTCGAGCGCTGCGGCTCAAGGATCGCCGCAGTCACAACGGCGAAGAGGCACGTCTCCGCACTCGAGCAGGGGAGGCAAGATGGCGCGGGCGGATGTCCCGCCCGCTGACAGGCAGGATTGGCCGGTGTGTCTTGCGTGCCCGCCGATGATTGGATAGAGGCGGGCCCAAGGAATGCCAGTCTCGTGCCAAACCGAGACCCGATTGGGCCAGAGGAGTGGCCCAGAGGAGGCAGGCGTCGCGTGGAACTGATGGACAGGTAAGCCCATCGGCGTCTGTCTCTCTCTCTCTCCACCAGCGGCTCGGCGCTGTGTCGGAGGAGTCCTTCGCCCCGCCAAGCCGCCTTTAGAGGAGCTGCTACGTGTTCTCGCCGCTCAGTGTGAGCAGCTGATGGAGATGGCGGTCGCGTCGAGAAAGACACCGAGTGAGATGGAGGATGGCGTGGCGCTGGAACGGAGGCCGGCAGAACTGGCGGGGTGGTGAGTATTACCGTCCCGTAAAGCAAGCGGGGAGGTTTGCGAACATGGCTGTGACCGTACGGGACGATCAGCTCAAGTAAGCAACCTCCCGACAGCAGGCGCGCGGTGCAGACAGCTAGCGCAGGCGAGGAGCTCGAATATGCAGGGGCTGGTAGGATCGGGGCTGCTGGGTGCCCTGGGTCCTAGCGCCTGCGCTCAAGCCTGCAACTGTCTCCTGTCGCTCTGCCTGACGCAGACGGGCTGGATTTGAGCTTTCGCTGTGCTCAGACCCAGACCGTCAGCGTCCAAAAGAAGGAGGAACCGAAGGGTCAATGCCGGTTCCTCCGATAGGAGAGGACGCGGCGCTGGCGTGCGCGTCCGGAGAAGGGGCCGTCGCTGTGCGGGCAGAGAGATCCCTGGGCGGCTGGGCGAGCCGCCTGCGAGCGTGCAGCGGACGGCGGACGGGCATGGAACCTGCGGCGGAGGACTTCGGCAGGCAAGTTGGGGGCTGTCGGAGGGGCAGGAGCACGGTCGATCGGAGACCGACGGCGGCTGGGATGAGTGTCCTGGCTGTGCTTCTGGCCCTCTTTTCTTTATTTTACAGGCCCGAAGCCCGGCGAGCGCTGAGGCCGGCGTCGACGGGGACCTGCCCGCCTGGAGCGGGCAGCTCGCGGAGTGCTCCGCGGGAGGCCTACAGTGACCCGCTGGGGAACGGCGGGCGTAGAGTGGCGCAGACCACAGGGGCGTTGCGCGGCGAGGGTGCCGAAGACAGATGTCCCAGGGTGCCGTGTTGGACCCTGGGGACATAGTAGGACCCTCGCTAGGGGCGTGCTGCCCTTTCGGGTTGTGCCGTTGGACCCACGCGTGTCCTCGCTAGCGGTGGGGCTTGTGCCTCCTCCAGACCGCGAGGCGTCCGTCCTGGTTCTGTTGGGGCCACGGGTTGAGGGCATGGAAGCCCTTCCCTGTAGGGGCCCGTGGTCACCGCCAGGCGGCGCCCGATGCCGGTTTATCCTGCGCGGTTACCGGTCGGGCAGGAGCCCGGCGGACGCTTGAGGACCGGAGGAGGCGAGTGCCTCCTCCAGACAGAGTGGGGCGTCCGTCCTGGTTAGGCAGGGGCCTCAGGTACAGGGCTTTGAAGCCCAGCCCTGTAGGGACCCGTGGCCACTGCCAGGCGGCCCCGTGCCTGATTATCCCGGGAACCCGACACTTCCGCCACACCAGGAAGTGCCGGGGGGAAGACTTTGTGTGGCACCCGGAGAGCTGCCAGGAAGACAGCCGATACTTCCGCCACGCTTGGGCGTGGCTAGAGACGGAAGCACCTGGGGCTCATCCGGGGCCTTATTTAAGGGGCTCCCTCCAGTCATTGGTGGAAGTCGGGAGGCAGAAGGACTGAGCTGGAGAGCGGACAGGAGGCGGCCAGGACAAAGGCACAGAGACTGTGGGCCCTGGACTTTGGGGATTCGTGCAAGAGGCACTGGGGTTCGTGAGTGCACGTGACATTTCGATGACTGTAAATAGTGTAAATAAACGGTGTGTGGGTGCAAAATGATGTCCGTCTGTCTGTGCGGGCCAGGTTTCACAACACACAAATACATATATATATATACATACATACACACACATATATAAACATATATATACATATACATACATATCTACATATATACACACACAGCTATTTCAGTATCAGTGCAATACGCTGTTTGTTAAAACGGTTGACTCCGCTCTTACGTGCAATAACAAATCAAATCATTCAGTTGTCTTTGCTCATATGTCATTTTAGAGCTGGACGGCTGGCATCTTTTTTTGGCCACAAGTTCGTTTCTGTTTGGTGTGAGGTTCTGTGTTGTGGAGATTCTCAGGATGGATTGCAGGTGCTCATCAGTGAGGCGACTCCTGTGTGCTGTTTTGTTAGTCTTATCACTGAGAAAAGCTTCTCACACAGATATGTGCTACCAAACATGCACAAGGTTCGAGCCGCATGTAGACGGACTTTTTTTGTTCTTCAAAGTCACAAAACGCCGTGCAAACTCAGTGCGCAATAACTCTAGCTTCGCAATAACTTGCAGCATCATAAGGTAGACTTGATTAACGCGGTAAGTGTTCGGCAAGGCAGCTGAAGCGCTGCATTATGGGATCTGTAGTTTATTGTGTTACCAGCGCTTCATATACCCGGCCATTAATAACAATAATACAGTATATAAAATGATCTCGGGCGGATATAATTACACGCGGGCCGGATGTGGCCCGCGCCCTTGAGTTTGACACATATGGACTAAATAGAACTTGAAAAGATATATTTTTCAAATGTGATCGTGCAATTCAGATAGAGTTGACGCCACTACAGCCTGCATGCCTCAATGAGTCATCCTCCCTCGCTCTTACTTTTTTACCGTTCATCTAATGAATACACTGAGTATGGCTTTACCAAAACAATCATTGATGGCGAATAAAGTATCCATTATTCGAGTATGTAGTTCGGTATATATATATACATATATATATACCCACGTATCGCAGCGGAGAAGTAGTGTGTTAAAAAAGGTAGAAAAAGAAAAGGGAACATTTTAAAAATAACGTAACATGACTGTCAATATACAGTATTTGTTTTGTGAGTGTTACTGAGTGTTGCTGTCATCAAGGATTTGATTATCATTATTTCTTTCAATCAGGTTCGTATTTGTAGGATGTGTTGTGTTCAAGTTACATTCCGTGTTTGTCAATCGTTGTAAAGATGACAGGTTTCATTCATCGATTCGTTTCTTACTGCATCAATAAACAGCTCGTCTTCTTCTTTATCTGAGACCTGACACACTGCATGCACGGGTTTTTTACACTGTCTTCCTTTAGCGGGACATTGACTTTTTCCACCGTGTGCTTTGTTTCCGCTGTAGCTGGATTTATGAATATGCTTATCAGACGCTTCATATTTTTGCTGCCTTTTCAATTGTGTAATTCGGTTTTGTTCAGCGCTCTTTGGAACTGTTGCTTTTTATCTGTGCACTGCGTCAGTTCACGTGAGCCACTCGGTGTACATGCATCGAAGGTTCCCAGCTGTGCTGGTGCCATCTCGTGCTATGTCCATGGCTGTATTTAATGTTACCTTAGTCCTGGCACTTAAAACTTTCTCTCGCAGTTTCGCTGAGTTTGTGTCAAACACCACCCTGACCATCTCATCTTCCTCTCCATAAGCACAGTCCTTCACCCGTGAATATTTACCCGTGGCAGTTTGCTATTGGATTGCCGCTGACGGACGGCCTTATATGGGTGGGCACTAAATTACAAACGCCAGCGCAGCCTGTCTATGAACTTAATTTAAAGTGTAGGTTTACATCGTGCTTTGTTTCAAGTAGCAGAACTCATGAATATGGTTGTATATGTCACTCGCTCGCTTCTTATTGTTTCGCTGCCTTCTCAATTATATAATGCATGTTTTCTTAAGCGCTTTTTTGAGGTCTTCCTGGTTTTCTATGTACTGCGTGATTACGTGGGAGGCGTGATGATGTCACACGAAACTCCGCCCCCACGGCGTTGAAGCTCATCTCCATTACAGTAAATGGAGAAAAACTGCTTCCAGTTATGACCATTACGCGTAGAATTTCGATATAAAACCTGCCCAACTTTTGTAAGGAAGCTGTAAGGAATGAACCTGCCAAATTTCAGCCTTCCACCCACACGGGAAGTTGGAGAATTAGTGATGAGTGAGTGAGTGAGTGAGTGAGTGAGTGAGTGAGTGAGGGCTTTGCCTTTTATTAGTATAGATATATCAATCAGCATGGGAAAGCTCATACTGAGTTCATACTGAACCTCAGATTCAGAAACCAGAATATCTTTTGGCTGCAGAACTGAAGACTAACTCTTTGTTTTTGCAAATCACAGAGGTTTGCCAATCCTGTCTATATTCTTTTTGAACTTGGAAAATGATTATGACTACTGTATATAGCTGATTGCAGTTTACAGGAGATGCAAAAAAGCATGGGCTTCTTGGGACATTGCTATGTTCCATTTGGTATATGCATTTTCAAAAAAAGACATGCATTAAATGAAATCTATTGACTATGGATATGAAACAGTAGCAGCGCTGTGTCTTATCTTCATTTATAATTGGCATTTTTATACAGAAAAAATATCTACAGAACTTCAAGGTGACTGGGACAATAAGAGCTGCATTTCTGCAGTTTGCAGATGATGTTGACTGCTTGACTAAATTAACTTTTGATCCCAGAAACAAAATGGAGTAGTAAACAGCCAAGTTTGATACAGCCTTAATGATGAATGCCATCAAGGAGAGCATATCCAGGAAGTAGGGCATTGTGTAGGGCATTAGGCTATGATATACAGCTACAGGTCATAGTGGTGAATCAAGAGCAAAGTCATTGGATGTATATTTTAATTTAACAATTAACCAACATCCCAGTGATCAACTATGATGGCAAGCTCTGGGCAGTGACTAAAAGAATGCAATCGCATGTGCAGCCAAAATGACTTTCTTACACAGGAAAGCTAGGCTTACTCTTCATGATACAGTAAGGAGCTCAGTTTTACAGGAGTAGGCCTACATGTACTTTACATGTAGTGTGAGCAGCCAGTTGAAATGTTTTGGGAAAACCATAAGGCTACCCTCTGGACACCTACTTTGAGGGGTATACCGGGTGGTTCTTAGTAGGAGAAGACCCAGGGTATGCTAAAGGAGTCATACCGGCCTGGTAGCTATTTTTGGTCTACTTATAGTGATGGTCTCATCTTATAAGAAAGTGTAGGTTACAAGGTTATATTAAGAGAAAGTAACAATTCTTCACAAAAAAATAAATATTTAATACATGTTTAGTTAATCATTATGAAAGAATAATAGGAACAGTGTACTTACCATTGTTATTGTTTACTTGTGTTACTCTGTAGGTCTTTTGTATACCTGTAAAAGATTAAATAAACACCTGTCTTGAAAATGTATGTTTCTACATGTATACTGTATACTAAATAGCATTAACCTCCTTAAAATGACTTATTGTCTCTCTATTATATAAAACAAATCCTGCAACGAGGCAAGACTTTTCTAATGAGTTTTTTCAAGTCCCGCGAGACTTTGACCATGTGATTTTTTCAAGTCATGCCCTCCTCTCAACTACAGTATATTCAACCACGCACATGGTACTCTCACCTCTCATTCATGTGAATGCTTTTGTCAGACACAGTTCCTACTCTCTCAGGCCTTATAAATTTTAACATTTTCCTCACTTTAAGTTCCCAATTAAAGAAGACATATTATGTCCAAATCTTATTGAAGAATTTCATTATGAAGGGTTATCAACAGAAAAAATGAGTACACGGGCAATCCTAGCAACGAGAAACAGTGAAATTAAACGAATTAACACCAAAAATGTTGATCGGTAATCAAGTGAAGTTTTCAAGACCGTGGGTAAAATTAATGACAACGTAACAGCACATTCCGGAAATTATTATTGTTACGTTGTAGCCGGCGAGTGCTGAGCGTCTCACAGTTGTACTGTGGCTTGCTCACATGTCAGTGAAGTGATCCCTATTTATGCTTTAAAGAGCCTGGATACCTATGTGTCCCCCTTTTATAACCATTGCCTTACTCTTGGGATTGCCGCAAAGCAACCTGCGAGTTTGGAGAAAGATTGAGAAGAGATCGTGAGAGGAAACGACAGCGTCGTGAAAACAAGACGGACTGTGAACGGACAGAAGCAGAAATGCTCCTACACCACCACATTATTACGATTCGGACAGTGATTCTGAGTAGGCCGTTCCTATCTAATCAATATCCAAGGGTTTTCTTATGTAATTTTGTTTCCGTTATAAAAAACTATAATGCTGTGCGACGAAGGGCTCAGTTCACAACTGGCAGCCGTGTTTAAACAGGGAGCCCTTCACAGACAACTTTAACACGCAACGAAGTTAAGACATGGCTAGTATATATATATATATATACTAGCAAAATACCAGCCGCCAGCGGAGAAGTAGTGTGTTAAAGAAGCAATGAAAAGAAAAGGAAACATTTTGAAAATAACGTAACCTGATTGTCAATGTAATTGTTTTGTCACTGTTGTGAGTGATGAGTGTTGTTGTCATATATATATATATATATATATATATATATATATATATTTACACACACACACATAAACATATATATATATACATATCTATACATATACACATATATACATACATATATATATCTACATATATACACACACATATATACACACACATACATACACACACACACATATATACACACAAATACATATATATATATACATACATACACACACACATATATAAACATATATATACATATACATACATATCTACATATATACACACACAGCTATTTCAGATCAGTGCAATACGCTGTTTGTTAAACGGTTGACTCCGCCTTACGTGCAATAACAAATCAAATCATTCAGTTGTCTTTGCTCATATGTCATTTTAGAGCTGGACGGCTGGCATCTTTTTGGCCACAAGTTCGTTTCTGTTTGGTGTGAGGTTCTGTGTTGTGGAGATTCTCAGGATGGATTGCAGGTGCTCATCAGTGAGGCGACTCCTGTGTGCTGTTTTGTTAGTCTTTATCACTGAGAAGAGCTTCTCACACAGATATGTGCTACCAAACATGCACAAGGTTCGAGCAGCACCAAAAGCGCCGTGCAAACTCAGTGCGCAATAACTCTAGCTTCACAATAACTTGCAGCATCATAAGGTAGACTTGATTAACGCGGTAAGTGTTCGGCAAGGCAGCTGAAGCGCTGCATTATGGGATCTGTAGTTTATTGTGTTACCAGCGCTTCATATACCCGGGCCATTAATAACAATAATACAGTATATAAAATGATCTCGCGGGCGGATATAATTACACACCGGGCCGGATGTGGCCCGCGGCCCTTGAGTTTGACACATATGGACTAAATAGAACTTGAAAAGATATATTTTTTCAAATGTGATCGTGCAATTCAGATAGAGTTGGCGCACTACAGCCTGCATGCCTCAATGAATCATCCTCCCTCGCTCTTACTTTTTACCGTTCATCTAATGAATACACTGAGTATGGCTTTACCAAAACAATCATTGATGGCGAATAAAGTATCCATTATTCGAGTATGTAGATCGGTATATATATATACATATATATATACCCGCGTATCTATGCGAGAAGTAGTGTGTTAAAAAGGTAGAAAAAGGAAAGGGAACATTTTAAAATAACGTAACATGACTGTCAATATACCGTATTTGTTTTGTGAGTGTTACTGAGTGTTGCTGTCATCAAGGATTTGATTATCATTATTTCTTTCAATCAGGTTCGTATTTGTAGGATGTGTTGTGTTCAAGTTACATTCCGTGTTTGTCAATCGTTGTAAAGATGACAGGTTTCATTCATCTATTCGTTTCTTACTGCATCAATAAACAGCTCGTCTTCTTCTTTATCTGAGACCTGACACACTGCATGCACGGGTTTTATTTACACTGTCTTCCTTTAGCGGGACATTGACTTTTTCCACCGTGTGCTTTGTTTCTGCTGTAGCTGGAATTATGAATATGCTTATCAGACGCTTCATATTTTTGCTGCCTTTTCAATTGTGTAATTCGGTTTTGTTCACGCTCTTTGGAACTGTTGCTTTTATCTGTGCACTGCGTCAGTTCACGTGAGCCACTCGGTGTACATGCATCGAAGGTTCCCAGCTGTGCTGGTGCCATCTCGTGCTATGTCCATGGCTGTATTTAATGTTACCTTAGTCCTGGCACTTAAAACTTTCTCTCGCAGTTTCGCTGAGTTTGTGTCAAACACCACCCTGACCATCTCATCTTCCTCTCCATAAGCACAGTCCTTCACCCGTGAATATTTACCCGTGGCAGTTTGCTATTGGATTGCCGCTGACGGACGGCCTTATATGGGTGGGCACTAAATTACAAACGCCAGCGGCAGCCTGTCTATGAACTTAATTTAAAGTGTAGGTTTACATCGTGCTTTGTTTCCGAAGTAGCAGAACTCATGAATATGGTTGTATATGTCACTCGCTCGCTTCTTATTGTTTCGCTGCCTTCTCAATTATATAATGCATGTTTTCTTAAGCGCTTTTTTGAGGTCTTCCTGGTTTTCTATGTACTGCGTGATTACGTGGGAGGCGTGATGATGTCACACGAACTCCCACGGCGTTGAAGCTCATCTCCATTACAGTAAATGGAGAAAACTGCTTCCAGTTATGACCATTACGCGTAGAATTTCGATATAAAACCTGCCCAACTTTTGTAAGGAAGCTGTAAGGAATGAACCTGCCAAATTTCAGCCTTCCACCCACACGGGAAGTTGGAGAATTAGTGATGAGTCAGTGAGTGAGTGAGTGAGTGAGTGAGTGAGTGAGTGAGTGAGGGCTTTGCCTTTTATTAGTATAGATATATCAATCAGCATGGGAAAGCTCATACTGAGCTCATACTGAACCTCAGATTCAGAAACCAGAATATCTTTTGGCTGCAGAACTGAAGACTAACTCTTTGTTTTTGCAAATCACAGAGGTTTGCCAATCCTGTCTATATTCTTTTTGAACTTGGAAAATGATTATGACTACTGTATATAGCTGATTGCAGTTTACAGGAGATGCAAAAAAGCATGGGCTTCTTGGGACATTGCTATGTTCCATTTGGTATATGCATTTTCAAAAAAAGACATGCATTAAATGAAATCTATTGACTATGGATATGAAACAGTAGCAGCGCTGTGTCTTATCTTCATTTATAATTGGCATTTTTATACAGAAAAATATCTACAGAACTTCAAGGTGACTGGGACAATAAGAGCTGCATTTCTGCAGTTTGCAGATGATGTTGACTGCTTGACTAAATTAACTTTTGATCCCAGAAACAAAATGGAGTAGTAAACAGCCAAGTTTGATACAGCCTTAATGATGAATGCCATCAAGGAGAGCATATCCAGGAAGTAGGGCATTCTGTAGGGCATTAGGCTATGATATACAGCTACAGGTCATAGTGGTGAATCAAGAGCAGTCATTGGATGTATTTTTTAATTTAACAATTAACCAACATCCCAGTGATCAACTATGATGGCAAGCTCTGGGCAGTGACTAAAAGAATGCAATCGCATGTGCAGCCAAAATGACTTTCTTACACAGGAAAGCTAGGCTTACTCTTCATGATACAGTAAGGAGCTCAGTTTTACAGGAGTAGGCCTACATGTACTTTACATGTAGTGTGAGCAGCCAGTTGAAATGTTTTGGGAAAACCATAAGGCTACCCTCTGGACACCTACTTTGAGGGGTATACCGGGTGGTTCTTAGTAGGAGAAGACCCAGGGTATGCTAAAGGAGTCATACCGGCCTGGTAGCGCTATTTTTGGTCTACTTATAGTGATGGTCTCATCTTATAAGAAAGTGTAGGTTACAAGGTTATATTAAGAGAAAGTAACAATTCTTCACAAAAAAATAAATATTTAATACATGTTTAGTTAATCATTATGAAAGAATAATAGGAACAGTGTACTTACCATTGTTATTGTTTACTTGTGTTACTCTGTAGGTCTTTTGTATACCTGTAAAAGATTAAATAAACACCTGTCTTGAAAATGTATGTTTCTACATGTATACTGTATACTAAATAGCATTAACCTCCTTAAAATGACTTATTGTCTCTCTATTATATAAAACAAATCCTGCAACGAGGCAAGACTTTTCTAATGAGTTTTTTCAAGTCCCGCGAGACTTTGACCATGTGATTTTTTCAAGTCATGCCCTCCTCTCAACTACAGTATATTCAACCACGCACATGGTACTCTCACCTCTCATTCATGTGAATGCTTTTGTCAGACACAGTTCCTACTCTCTCAGGCCTTATAAATTTTAACATTTTCCTCACTTTAAGTTCCTAATTAAAGAAGACATATGTCCAAATCTTATTGAAGAATTTCATTATGAAGGGTTATCAACAGAAAAAATGAGTACACGGGCAATCCTAGCAATGAGAAACAGTGAAATTAAACGAATTAACACCAAAAATGTTGATCGGTAACACAGCAAATTGCTTAAATGCGTATCAATAGACTATGCTGAAACAGTTGGTAGTGATCATGTGGAAGATGAAAACATCGACTTATGATATCCCTAAGAATATCTACAACCATTAACACCGACTGGTCTTCCACTGCACAAATTACTGTAGCAAGAAGGATGTATCCAAGAAATGTAATGTACTAATTCTTCCACGGATAACATTAGACAACAAAGGAGATCTTGATATGCCATTCATATTAAATCGGTAACAGTTTCCTATTAGAATAGCTTTTGCAAAGACAATTAACAAATCTCAGAGCCAAACATTCAAAAAAGTAGTTTTATTTAATAGAGAGAAAGAAATGAAATTCAGTCACAAGCAGTTATACTTTGCATTGTCACGATGAATTTCCAAACACAGAATCAAAATTCAATGCGATATTGACAAAAATCTAATTAAAAACTTTTTTAATGAAGTTTTTTCAAGTGTAACTTTAAAAAATATTTGCATGTTAATTTCAAAGCCAAACAGAACGAAATCATATTACTCAACGAATAACTCTAACGCAACATGAAATATAATTTACTTTCAAATTATTATGTTTTACTATTTTTTAATATGGTTAATTAATCGCTGTAATGTAAAATAGTTCTACTGTATTATGCATATGTAACAATTCCCATGAAAATAAAAATCTGTTTAAATTGTACATCCTTCATCCCTATACTGCAAGCGGCAGAACCGCAAACAGACTAGCACATAGCACAGGCCCGGGTGTTGGCGAGTGAAGCGAGCAGAGGGCAATGCCCCCTAGTTTTTCATAAATAAAACCGAATTCTGCCTTAGCACATTGCTATATCTTCACACATGATGGAATTTTCAATCCAACGGTCATTTCCTTTAAAACCTAAGGGTCTGACTGAATATTGATCATTGAGTGCTTCTGTTTTTCTAATGAAGTATCATTTGCAAATATCAACGCATGCAACAATGCTGAGGCCAACCTTTTCCCATTTTGCCAATGTATGTTAATCATAATGTGTTTAAATTTGGCAAGTCAGAGAAAGAGGGAAAGGAAAAAATGGAAGAGGTTACTAAAAATGAATGCATTCATGTGTTCAAAATTTGATCTTCTCAATCCACAACTAAAAGTTTCAAATTTGGCAGAATGGGAATGAAACCTTTTTCTGCAAGGACCTGAACTTTTCTTGTAACATTTAAAAAGTTGTACTTTATTACTTGACTACTGAAAAATGTACCTTGCCAGTTAATGCTTTTGCTTTTGAATTACCTGGATATGTTGGTGATTAGTTTAAGTTTCCCCTTGGGATTAATAAAGTATCTATCTATCTATCTGTCTATCTATCTTAAGTTGAAAGTCTAAAAAGATCTGCAGTATTGAAAATCTCGAATTTTAAGAATGATGGTGTGGGATGTTGCTTGGTTGTACTGTAGATCTTTTTATTGATAGGAACTGGTTAAAACAAAATCCACCCATCACAAAGCATGTACGCCATTTATGCTTTCATAAATTGTTTCTGTGTTATACAACTATGCCACACTATTGTCTCCCATTTCAGATATCAGAGCTTCAAAAGTGACTATGGAAACAGGATTTTAGCTTTATGAACTAGATAATGGTAAAGTTGCTCTAGAACCATAAACATACATAAGCATAGCTACAGAGAGACAAATGAGCTGATAAAAGATAGGAGATGGAGGAAGAAAAATCAAGTGAAGTTTTCAAGCGCTGCCTGCCTACAGCACTACTGGTCAATCCAGGTTGTATGGAGTGAATGGCACATGGTATTTTGCTTTAGTTTATATCACTAGCTACTTTATTAATCCTTAAAGATGAAAAGTTTTAAGCCCGACTTACTGCTTGAACTTTTGCTTTGTTCTACCACTGGGGATGGAAACCAAGTTCCTTTCTCAGCTAGACCAGTCAAGGGTGGGGAAGATGCGCTCATGATAGAAGGTACACTAATAGTCATACCTGGGTAAAGTCTGTAGGATCTTCTAACAGAGGTTAATAGACTGTAGTCCTGGATGCAGGTGAATTGCAACTATGAACTGTATATTCAGGAATTACGTTTAAGACCTCTTCAAGCATATTGTAACAAGAAGAGACTCGAGGCAGGGCAAGGTTTGGGGCAGCCACCCGTTTAATGCCGTTTCCTGGCTGCAAAAGCAAATGATTCATGTAGACAAGTTTACACGACAGAGTCCAAAACAGAACTGCCTCCCAGAGCAAAGGCGGGAGGCTTTATAGGACGTTGGGCGGAAGTGACGTGGTCCTCGGGGCCGG
>NC_053164.1:64777398-64796413 GCF_016835505.1 Polypterus senegalus | reverse complement strand
AGGTCAAGTTCATCAGGAATAGTAAAGGGAATTAAAAGATACAGACAATGAAATAGCAGATGCCCTAAACTTACATTTTTCTGAGGTGTTTACAAGTGAGCAAGTGGATAACCTGCCAGAGGTAAACACAACTACTAAGGAGGTACTGAGGGATTTGGAAATTGTAGAGGGAGAAGTGCTGCTCAGATTAAATAAGATGAAATCAAACAAATCACCAGGCCCAGATAATATTTATCCTCGTGTTCTTAAGGAGGCTAGTGAGTACATATATAAACCCTTGACACATATTTTTAGGAAGTCACTGTGCACTGGAGAGATTCCAAAGGACTGGAAAATGGCAAATATCATCCCATTATATAAAAAGGGTGACAGGGCAGATCCAAGCAACTATAGGCCAGTAAGCTTAACAAGCATCACAGGAAAATTAATGGAAGGAATTATTAAGGATAAGATTGAGCAACACATGACAAGGACAGGAGTTATTCTGAACAGTCAGCATGGGTTCAGAAGGGAGGTCGTGTTTTACTAACATGTTGGAATTCTATGAGGAGGCAACAAAAGGATACGATCAAAGTGGAGCTTATGATATTATTTATCTGGACTTTCAGAAAGCATTTGATAAGGTGCCACATGAGAGGTTGGGCATCAAGTTAAAAGAAGTGGGAATTCAGGGTGATGTTTTTAGATGGGTGCAGAATTGGCTCAGACACAGGAAGCAGAGGGTGATGGTGCGAGGAACCTCATCAGAACTGGCCGATGTTAAGAGTGGTGTTCCACAGGGGTCAGTGCTAGGGCCGCTGCTATTTTTAATATATATAAATGATTTAGATAGGAATATAAGTAACAAGCTGGTTAAGTTTGCAGATGATACCAAGATAGGTGGATTAGCAGATAATTTGGAATCCGTTATATCATTACAGAAGGACTTGGATAGCATACAGGCTTGGGCAGATTTGTGGCAGATGAAATTTAATGTCAGTAAATGTAAAGTATTACACATAGGAAGTAAAAATATTAGGTTTGAATACACAATGGGCGGTCGGAAAATCGAGAGTACACCTTATGAGAAGGATTTAGGAGTCATAGTGGACTCTACGCTATCAACTTCCAAACAGTGTTCAGAAGCCATTAAGAAGGCTAACAGAATGTTAGGTTATATAGCACGATCTGTGGAGTACAAGTCCAAGGAGGTTATGCTCAACCTTTATAATGCACTGGTGAGGCCTCATCTTGAGTACTGTGTGCAGTTTTCGTCTCCAGGCTACAAAAAGGACATAGCAGCACTAGAAAAGGTCCAGAGAAGAGCGACTAGGCTGATTCCAGGGCTACAGGGGTTGAATTATGAGGAAAGATTAAAAGAGCTGAGTCTTTACAGTTTAAGCAAAAGAAGATTAAGAGGTGACATGATTGAAGTGTTTAAAATTATGAAGGGAATTAGTACAGTGGATCGAGACTTTTATTTTAAAATGAGCTCATCAAGAACACGGGGACACAGTTGGAAACTTGTTAAGGGTAAATTTCGCACAAACATTAGGAAGTTTTTCTTTACATAAAGAACGATAGACACTTGGAATACGCTACCAAGTAGTGTGGTAGACAGTAAGACGTTAGGGACTTTCAAAACTCGACTTGATGTTTTCTTGGAGGAAACAAGTGGATAGGACTGGTGAGCTTTGTTGGGCTGAATGGCCTGTTCTCGTCTAGATTGTTCTAATGTTCCATCCATTATCCAACCCGCTATAAGAACCAATCCCAGCCAACTCAGGGCGCAAGGCAGGAAACAAACCATGAGCAGGGTGCCAGCCCACCGCAGTTACTAATATTATGAATTGTAATATCTATGAAACCATAAATAGTGTGTCTTCAAACATTGTGAGACCATTGTGCTAATATACTGTACTGATACTTTTAAAAGTAGAGTTGTTTCATTTGCCTCAGAATATAAGAATCAAATGTTTGTCAGCTGAGATACTATCTTCAACAATGATGATCCTGACTCAGGATGGCGTGGGTGTTGAGAGTTTTTGTTATAAATGTACAATTTTATTTAATTCATCCACCATGGCTAAGTCCTGCCCCAGACTGTCTGTGTCCAGTAAGTATGGAAAGTTCAGTTTATGAGCCACACGACTGACTAACAATTCTCTTTGCTGCACAGCCTGGTGGCTTTTCATCAGTGATATGTCTGAACTCAGGTGATGTATGTGAGCCAACAAGGTCAGTCAGATCAGGAGAAAGCTTAACAGCTACTTTTGTGTTTCAGAGCCAGTGATGACAACAAAGGAAACTGTTTGGTGTGTCACAAAACGAGTCAAAGACAGAAAAAGGTTTGGGGCAGCCACCCATGTAATTTGGTATCCTGGCTGCAACTTCGTTTTCTTTCTAATACCAGCACTGAAGTGCTTACAACAGAGTCCAAAACAAGACTGACACAGAAGGGAAAAGGGAAGGCTTTTAAAGGGGGAGACAGGAAGTGAGGTCATAAGGGTCGGGCACGTGTTCATTGTTCATTGGTTTAGTCCCGGATGTGACATCAGGGGGGCCGGAGCTGGCAAGGTCTGTCTCCATTGGCTCGGTCCCAGAAGTGACGTCCAGAGAGACAGGTGGAACCTCCCGGGTTAGGTCTACAGGGAAGTGAGAAAGAGAGTTAGTGCGCTCTGCCACATCCCGGCATGGCTCAGAACTGCCTTCACTCGAGCCCTTTAGCTGCCTCCCATGCGCTGCAGTGTGACAAGGCCCCCTCAGCCCAGACCCGGGTCGGGCGACCTTAACCGAGAGGTCGTGAAACCGAGAGAGAGCATCGGCGTTGGCATGGAGAGCACCCCGACGATGAACGAGCGAAAACTTGTACGGCTGCAGGTCAAGAAACCACCGGGTGACCCGCGGATTCGACTCCTTGTGCAGGGCCATCCACTGTAGAGGTGCATGGTCCGTGACAAGGGTGAACTCACGGCCCAACAGGTAGTACCTCAGCTGAGTGATCGCCCATTTAATCGCCAGAGCCTCCCTCTCCACCGCCGCATACCTGGTCTCCCGGTCCAACAGTTTCCGCTCAGGAACATGACGGGTGTTCACACCATCGACACTTTGGCTCAGCACGGCTCCCAGGCCTGTGTCCGGCGTCCGCCTGGAGGATGAAAGGCAAAGAAAAGTTAGGTGCCATCAAAATAGGTGCGGACGTAAGGGCCTTCTTCAAGTCACCAAATGCAGTGTCTGTTTTGCAGTCCATACCACAATGTTCGGGCCCTCTTCTTTGTTAAATCAGTCAAGGCGCCGCTTTCTCTGAAAACCGGGGTACAAACCGGCGGTAGTACCCGGCTAACCCGAGAAAGGCTTGGACCTGCCGCTTGGTTCATGGACGGGCCATTTCAGAATGGCATCAATTTTGGAGCACTGTGGCCTTACGGTACCCGACCCACCAGGTAGCCTAAATATTTGGCCTCGCTTAATCCAAAGAAACATTTCTTGGGATTAATCCGGAGCCCGGCCTCACCAAGTGTCCGTAATACCGCTTGGACATGCTGTAGGTGTTCCTTCCATGTGCTGGAATAGATGACCACGCCATCTAGGTAGGCAGCACTGTATGAGTTATGAGGCGAAGCACTTTGTCCACCAGACGCTGAAAGGTTGCTGGAGCCCGTGTAACCCAAATGGAAGGACACGATACTGCCAGTGTCCGCTAGGGGTACTAAACGCGTTTTTCCTTCGGAGTCCGTTAAAGGAACCTGCCAGTACCCTTTGTCATGTCAAGTGTGGTCAGGTATTGAGCCTGTCCAAGCCTCTCGAGGAGGTCGCCCACGCGGGCATTGGATAGGCATCAAATTGGGAGACTTGGTTGCCGACGGAAGTCATTGCAGAACCTCCAACTCCGCCAGGCTTACCGACGAGCACAATGGGGCTGGACCAGGGACTATAACTCTCCTCAATTACACCTAGTTCCAGCATGCGCTTGATCTCAAGCTCCACTTCAGCCTTTTTTGCCTCGGGAAGACGGTACGGGCGTTCTCGGACAACAACCCCGGGCTCTGTCACAATGTTGTGCTCAATCAGAGAGGTCCTTCCGGGGTGTTCACTGACTACCTCTCGAACGGTCCGGATAACTGTTTCCAGCTCCTGCCGCTGCCTGGGTCTCAAGTCTGCGCCAGTTAAGGTCGTGTGTGTGAGCGAAGAGTGAGCGGGCTGGCCGGAGGAGGGATCGGGTCCCTGTCCTTCCACGGTTTCAGCAGGTTCACATGATATACCGCTCCTTTGGCCGACGATTGGGTTGACTCACCAAATAGTCACCAGTCCCTTCCTCTCCTTAACTTCGTAGGGGCCCTGCCAGTGGGCAAGCAACTTAGAGTGGGAGGTAGGCACTAGGACCATGACCCGATCTCCGGGTGGAACTCCCAAGAGACGTGCAGGTTGTAGTAGCGAACCTGTGCTGCTTGAGCCTCCTCCATGTGACTTTTAAGGACAGGCCGAATCTTTCCAAATCTATCGCAGAACTGCGATATACTCCAGTATGTTAGTGGTGGGAAGAGCCTCTTCTTCCCAGCCTTCTTTCAAAATATCCAATATGCCCCGAGGTTGTCGCCCATACAGTAGTTCAAAGGGGGAGAACCCCGTGGAGGCTTGTGGGACTTCCCGATAGGCAAAAAGGACGAGGGGGAGGAGCTGATCCCAGTTCCTTCCATCCTCGCTGACCACCTTACGTAGCATTTGCTTGAGAGTTTGATTAAACCTCTCTACTAATCCGTCGGTTTGAGGATGATACACCGAGGTTTTAAATGCTTTATTTTCAGTAATCTGGCAGTCTCCTTGAACGCTCTCCGAGGTGAAGGGGTCCCCTGGTCTGTCAAGACTTCTTTGGGGATCCCCACGCCGAATACCCCTAATTCCCGTGCGATGGCTTTAGAGGTAGCTGAGCGCAACGGAACAGCTTCGGGTATCGTAGCATAATCCACGAGGACTAAAATGTACTTGTGTCCTCGGCTGAGGGCTCTAGAGGTCCCACCAGGTCGACCCGATTCTGTGGAAGGGAACGCCAATCAAGGGAATAGGAACAAGAGGAGCACGGTCCCTCCTAGGAATCTGTCGCAGTTGACACTCCGGGCAGGAAGCGCAAAAGCATTAACCTCCTCATTAATTCCTGGCCAGTAAAACCGGAGCTTGATCCGCTCCAGAGTTTTTTCGGTGCCCAGGTGGCCACCTAGGAGGTGGGCGTGTGCTAGCTCGCAGCCCTGCCGCCGGAAGGTACGCGGCACTAGCAGCAGCCTCGTCTCCTGCCCGTCATGCATTGCTACACGGTAAAGGAGGTCATTATCTAACACAAAGTAGGGGCCCTGTGGCATCGACTGACTAGTGCGTTGGCCATTGACAAGGACCACTGCATTTTTTACAAACTTCAGGGAGTCGTCATTCCATTGCTCCCTTTGAAAGAAGCCGGCGCCTTTTAAATTGAAACCGCAACACGGAGAGAGGGTCAGCGCCGACCTCAATGGGCGTGGTTTCCTCCGCTCCGCGGCGTTGGTGGATGACGGTCAGCCTGCGACGCCCGGAGTTGCCACGCCAGCCAGGACGGCTGCTTCACCTCTCTGCCGGCTGATTACACGGCGTGGAGGCAGCTTGAGACGGTTCATCTCCGCCCATAACGAGGCCCAACTTAACCCCGGAGTTGTATGTGTCTCACCGCTTTTAATGTCAGACCAGTCCCGCCCTAGTATCACCGGGTGCGGAGGATCAGGAAGGATTGCCACGGTTACTTTCTGGACTGATCCTCCGTAGCTAATGACACCGCGGCGGTGCTGTACCAGCGGTTTCCCGTGGACACAGGTTATACTGGTCTTGAATTTTAGCCATTGTCGCGGTAGCACAAAGCGGCGGGCAACAATGGAAATGTTGCTGCCGGAATCGAGCAGAGCGAAGTTTTAAACCCGTAACGATCACCACGCCTGTATGCGGGACCGCCAACGGGTTTGTCAGAGCACACCAAGCCCTCCTCCCCTCCACCTGCATTCCTCCTCGCCTCCAAGCGGTTTTGCGTGCCGGCGCCGCGGACGCCGATGCAAGCTCCGGGTTATACAGGGAGGGGCTAGGTCTTGGGACATACCCCGGCTGAGTTTGGCAGAAGGACGGTTCCGCTCTCCCAGAGTGTGAGGCCGCCCTCTGTGTTTCCAGAAGCTCTATGAGCTCAGACATGTTCTTAAACTGCACGCCCCAGACCGGCTGGGTGAAGCCCTGGGAAGTGCCAGGAGCAGATAGCACGCTACCTGCTCAATGACCTGGTAGGGCTTGTTTTCCAAGGGCCGTAGCCACTGCCATACTTTTGCCCATAAGGACCAGGCTTGTTTACTGGTCGGCCTCTCAGGGTCCAACCTCCACTTCGTTATTTTACTCACCTGCCAGTCTGGGGCACCCCAAGGTGGTAAAGGGGCTGTGGTTTCACTGGGGGCAGGCACTCTCCCCAAGAGAGCATACTGAGTCCCTCTTGTCTCCCTCCAGGGCAGCCCACTGTGAGCCCCACCCGCACACTCCCTGGCCTCTAGACGGCCTAGTTCTGCGTGCTGGGAGCGGAGCCCGCACCGGTCTCGCCAACCACGGGCACCCTCCCGCCTGAATACTCGGCCCCGCACGCCCCACCTGGGTGTTTTGCAGGTCCTGTCCCCTTCTCTTCTGGGACTTCTCCATCCTGCCGACTACGCCACTGTCACAAAACGAGTCAAAGACAGAAAAAGGTTTGGGGCAGCCACCCATGTAATTTGGTATCCTGGCTGCAACTTCGTTTTCTTTCAATACCAGCACTGAAGTGCTTACAACAGAGTCCAAAACAAGACTGACACAGAAGGGAAAAGGGAAGGCTTTTAAAGGGGGAGACAGGAAGTGAGGTCATAAGGGTCGGGCACGTGTTCATTGTTCATTGGTTTAGTCCCGGATGTGACATCAGGGGGGCCGGAGCTGGCAAGGTCTGTCTCCATTGGCTCGGTCCCAGAAGTGACGTCCAGAGAGACAGGTGGAACCTCCCGGGTTAGGTCTACAGGGAAGTGAGAAAGAGAGTTAGTGCGCTCTGCCACATCCCGGCATGGCTCAGAACTGCCTTCACTCGAGCCCTTTAGCTGCCTCCCATGCGCGCGTGTGTGACAGGTGATACTACTGGATTCGAACCTGAAGTTTAGAATAAGGTGTGAAATTCATGCTCGATGGATCTGTGATTCCGCTGCGTTTCCCCTTCGTATATAAACTGCTTTCAAGAGTTCCAGCCACCTGCCAGAGCCGCTGTCTTCAGGAGTCATAAGGATCACTTCATCAGTAAATCACAGAGCCGCTAGTCTGACCAGAGTCCAGAAGGTCACCTCACTTTGTCATGTAGGTGACAGAGGTAGTGAGTGACAACATACTCGACATACAGAACTGGGAAGGAATGAAAGCTGCCATCTTCTTGTAATCTGTGTTAATCTGTGGCTTTGCATTGACCTGCTGCATCATCCAGCTACACCTTGGCTTCAGGTCATGGACAGAGGACCTGCTGTTCTCATAAAGAATGTTCAAAATTGCAAGTCTTCACACACTGAGGCAGCGGAAAAGTCCCCTCTTCATCACACTACCAGTCCCATGTTTTATTGTAGGTATGCAGTTCTTATCATTGATTGCTGTGTTAGTTTTACACCAGACCTAGAGGGTCCTGCGCTATCCACAAAGTTCTTTGCTGTCTTTATTAAAAGAGACGTGAAGATGATCAAGGTGACTCTGTGCAGTTATGAGACGAGCACCAAAGCTGCTCTTGGATGGCATAGTTATTTTGTCTTACTGCTCTCCCTTGAGTCCTGCTTTTACTCTTCATCTCTCATACCATAGAGTCATGAACTCTGACCTTAGAGGAGGGTAGACAGGCCTGAGGGTCTTTGGATGTCTCTTCTGGAATTCTCTATGACTTCTTGACTCAGGCATTGCTGTGCCCTTGAGGGACTTTTGGCAGGCCGGTTTTTCCTATGAAGATGTTGCTCTTTTCTGAATGTTTATACTTTTGGAGATGATGGCTGTCACTGTTGTGTAGTGGAGTCACAGAGTCGTAACAATGGCTAACACTTTCCTGATTTCACTTACGTTTTTTTCTTCATCTCTTCTGAGATTTCCTTTGATAAAGACTCCGTGATCTTCTAGAAACCTTAGGGTGACAACTTCACTGTCATGATAAGTGACAACATATGGTGAGATTTAGATTCAGTAAGGCTGGCTGTGTCTTATCAGGTATCTTTGCTTAGCTCTTTGCAGGAGTCACTAAAGAGACAATTCACCAGGCACATGGCAATACAGCTGTTGGGTTACTTTATTACTTCAATATCTTAAGAAGCAACTTATAAACGGTGTTACACGTTTACTCTGATTCCTGTCATCTAATATTACATTTTGTCTAAAGATCGTCAGCCATTCATTATGACAAATATACAAAAAAGGAGAACATCTGGAAAACTTGAACATCACTGTGCATTTATTTGAATTAGAGTTGCCATCGTGAAGAGCATTTAGTATCACGTGACATGACATGTATTCTGTATTATTAATGTCTTAACACAAGTTTTATCAATTATGGACTCTCTTAAGCCAACTACTGATGATTTCACTTTTTAAGCAGTGACATTTCTCTTTCAACTCTGTCACTTGAGTTGAAATTTTTAATGATATTCATATTGATGTTTTTCTTTTTTTAACTTATGTGTCAGGTGCTGGACTCTGTACTTTTAATACTCATTATACTTTGATCTTCAGTAGTTTTTATTTTATCGGTCAGTATATATATTTATACTTTAGCAGATTTGTTCTAGGTGTCCGTCTCACAAATGATCTTGTATTCCCCTGTTCTGTTGTGTTGATTTTCATTGTATTCTTAACTTGAGATGCTGTGCTCTATGATACGGTTTGTGCAGAATAAATTTGAATTGCTTAATAATGTCTGTTTGACTTACTTTCTCTGTGCCCTTATTTTGCATTCTGACTCTGAGAGAATTAACCTCTCTGTGTTAGGAGAAATGTCACACATTAATATTTTAATTGCTGCATTAACTTTGCTTGCTGCCATTTTTGAAATCTGTGATCTTTCTGTCCACTCAGAATTTGTTTGGTAATCCAAGCTACTCTCCATGTTCCTTTCACGTTGCCTCCTGTGGTGTTTCAGGTGTACTTTCGGTGACTTCAATACCTCGGAAGTTTTTGCAGTTTAAAGAATATACAATTAAATTTGACTTTATGGACACTGATCAACAGAAAAAGACTTTTTGATGTCAAAATGACAACAGATCTCTGAGATCTCTAAATTCATGACAGATTCATGAATCAGTGATGGTGTCAGTTTTCACTCAGTATTTAGTAGGTGCCCCCTTGGCCACCAATGACACCCATGAGTCTGTGTGCACAGGTCTCTCTGTCTCTATCACTTTTGTACATTTCCGCTCCATTCATTTTTATAAAGCTGCTCAGATTTTATCAGGAGTCATGGAGATTAGGAGTGATCAGTGTCTTTCAAGTTCCACCACAAGCTGTCAAGTGACTTGAGATCTGGACTCTGACATGGCCACTCCTGGACATGAACATTGCTGTTTTAAAACCACTCCTGTGTAGTTCTGGCTCATTATTTTGTTTAGTTGTCTTTCTGGAAAAGCAACTCTTGTCCCAAGACACAGGTTTATTACTCATTGTATTGGGTTTTCCTGCAGAATTTTTCTGTATTTTGCTGCAGTCATTTTCCCATTTGCTATCATAAACCTTCCTGGGTCTGCTTCAGAGAAACCTCCTCATAGCCTGATGCTGACCCCTACATGCTTCATGGTGGCAATGATGTGCTTCAGTGCTTGGCTTATGCCAAACCTGGCATTTAGTCTGATGCCCAAAAAGCTTGTTGCCTCATTGAACTATAGAATCTTCTTCCATTCTTGTCAGAGTGTCCCATGTGCCTCCTGGTAAACTCGAGCAGAGATGCCCAATGTGTCTTTCTCTATGTTGTCTATGCAGTCTCTGTAATGTAAGCTACTGTAGCTTGTATAGAAAATTTAATCAATGTATAATTTTTACAATGTAATACAAGTATATACTTGTATGAAGTTGTAACAATAAATTATTAAATTATAAAGATTAAGACTGAATGCAGCTAAAGGGTTAACTAAATTTTAGGATTTCATTTTTAGGAAGTCACTGTGCACTGGAGAGATTCCAAAGGACTGGAAAATGGCAAATATCATCCCATTATATAAAAAGGGTGACAGGGCAGATCCAAGCAACTATAGGCCAGTAAGCTTAACATGCATCACAGGAACATTAATGAAAGGAATTATTAAGGATAAGATTGAGCAACACATGGCAAGGACAGGAGTTATTCTGAACAGTCAGCATGGGTTCAGAAGAGGGAGGTCGTGTTTTACTAACATGTTGGAATTCTATGAGGAGGCAACAAAAGGATACGATCAAAGTGGAGCTTATGATATTTATCTGGACTTTCAGAAAGCATTTGATAAGGTGCCACATGAGAGGTTGGGCATTAAGTTAAAAGAAGTGGGAGTTCAGGGTGATGTTTTTAGATGGGTGCAGAACTGGCTCAAACACAGGAAGCAGAGGGTGATGGTGCGAGGAACCTCATCAGAACTGGCCGATGTTAAGAGTGGTGTTCCACAGGGGTCAGTGCTAGGGCCGCTGCTATTTTTAATATATATAAATGATTTAGATAGGAATATAAGTAACAAGCTGGTTGAGTTTGCAGATGATACCAAGATAGGTGGATTAGCAGATAATTTGGAATCCATTATATCATTACAGAAGGACTTGGATAGCATACAGGCTTGGGCAGATTTGTGGCAGATGAAATTTAATGTCAGTAAATGTAAAGTATTACACATAGGAAGTAAAAATATTAGGTTTGAATACACAATGGGCGGTCGGAAAATCGAGAGTACACCTTATGAGAAGGATTTAGGAGTCATAGTGGACTCCAAGCTATCAACTTCCCAACAGTGTTCAGAAGCCATTAAGAAGGCTAACAGAATGTTAGTTTATATAGCACGATGTGTGGAGTACAAGTCCAAGGAGGTTCTGCTCAACCTTTATAATGCACTGGTGAGGCCTCATCTTGAGTACTGTGTGCAGTTTTGGTCTCCAGGCTACAAAAACAGCGCAAAAAAAGGTCCAGAGAAGAGCGACTAGGCTGATTCCAGGTCTACAGGGGTTGAATTATAAGGAAAGATTAAAAGAGCTGAGCCTTTACAGTTTAAGCAAAAGAAGATTAAGAGGTGACATGATTGAAGTGTTTAAAATTATGAAGGGAATTAGTACAGTGGATCGAGACTTGTATTTTAAAATGAGCTCATCAAGAACACGGGGACACAGTTGGAAACTTGTTAAGGGATTAATTTTGCACAAACATTAGGAAGTTTTTCTTTACACAAAGAACGATAGACATTTGGAGTAAGCTACCAAGTAGTGTGGTAGACAGTAAGACGTTAGGGACTTTCAAAACTCGACTTGATGTTTTCTTGGAGGAAACAAGTGGATAGGACTGGCGAGCTTTGTTGGGCTGAATGGCCTGTTCTCGTCTAGATTGTTCTAATGTTCTAAATATTGCTTAAAACTTAGGCACGTGAGGTTTTTGTCTCATCTTAAGAGAGCCACCAAAATAATTCTCAGGGTTAAAATGAGGTAAATGAGTAATGAACACCCATTTAGAAAGTGAAGTGGTGATAACATCAGTAGGAGAATCTGCAGAACTCTCATTTTAAAGAGGTAGTTTTCAGAATAATGGGAGAATTGACATGTATACGACATGCCACAAGAATGAACCAGAGACATCAAAAAGGTTTCGGGCAGCCACCCGTATAGTATGCCCTGTCTGCAAATGGGTACATTTCTTGTGAGTTTTTCACAGGTAAGAGTCAAAACAGAACTGATTTAAGGCTGTAAAGATGGCGGCTTTAAAGGCCGAGACTAAATGTGACGTCAATGGGACTTGAACTAGAAGTGATGATGAGAGAGGAAGTCAGTGCACCCCGCCACTCTCGGGTCTGGCATGGAACTATCATTATTTAGGCCCGTTAGGTGCCTCACACACACACACGTGTGTGACAGAAATTACATGATGTTATACCTGAGGTTATAGTTGTTCTAACTGATTGCTCACTCCATGGACTAAGACATTTGTGCCTACTTTGTGTAAATAAAGATATGTTCTGCATTCTAATTTGAGCTCCCTGACTGCCTTCTTTGAAGGCAGAGGAAAGTTCATCAACATAATCTGGTGACCCCCGATATGATTAGGAAGAGGCGGAGTGCTCCATAAGACAAGACGAGAACCCGGGAAACTGCACATTCAGTGGCACTCTAACAAAGGTAAGTGATTTTTTGCTATTACATTGTTAGTGTCACTTTCACTGGGATTTCATCCTGCCCAAGGAGACACGGCAAGAAGCTTCTCTAATAGAACTAAGAGTATGGAAAGAACAGAGAGTACAGAACTGAGAGATCAAATTGAAGGATTATTTTAAATAAGTGTATTGGCACCTACAACACTGCCCCACTATAGTGAAAGTATATTCAGAGACTAACTGGGTAGGTGAAGGCCTTGAGTAACACTTCACAGTGGGTATATTCTTCCAATAAAACCAGTGAAGGGCAGGTAGAAGACAAATAATGCTTAATGCTGCTTCATTGGGTTACCTGGTTCATCGGTTCATAGTTGTAAGATGATATTGAGCCGATCACTGATTTACACTAGGTAACTCCATTGGAGAGAGTGGGTAGTAGATGAAAATCCTATTGAATACCACTCTGATGCTAAGGTCTGGGGTCTTTAAGTTCATTTTGGTAAATGGCTATTATAATAATAGATTATCTAGAAAGGACTTTGATTAGCAGATTCTGGCTCGAGTTTGAACGCTTTACCACAGAAGAACCTGATCACCTTGTGGGTCATCCCTAGGAGGCTCCAGATTGAGTGCCGAATGGTCTTATCAGAAAGCCACTTTGGTGGAAACACCAAGGAAACATTCAATTAGGGAGGGCTGACAAAGACACTTGCCTATGGTTACAGTCAACGAATGAAAATTCTTGCACTATGTAAAAAGCAAAATACTTATGGTTATGTTGGTGTTATGTCCATGAGAAGAAAGGGCAATGAAACAATTCACAAGGGATGCGAAGTTCCTGTTGAAAGTTATGCGAGTCCCAGTGCTATCCTTGCTGGAAAGTGTGTGTTAATTGAGCAGCCTAGGGCATCGTCTTTACCTGGAGGAGTTTTTGCAGACAGTTGCCTTGTTAACTTGACTACTCAGCATCCTTATAAATTAACAGTGTGGGTAAGAAATGAAACTGATCCTGATGTAGTCATTTCCAAGACCTATGTTATTGCTCAATTGACTGTACCGCATGCTGTACTTTCCATTTCTTCCTCGGACTGTAACCAGCTTGGCAGAGTAGAGTGTGGCTGCTTGTCCCCTCAGTTACAGAATGCAGCTGCAAACTTGCGTTTAGGTTTCGACTTTGGTGATTCCTCACTGTTAGAAGATCGAAGCTCTGGATCACTAAGGGGCTGTATGAGTTTTCAACAACAACAACAACAACAACATTTATTTATATAGCACATTTTCATACAAAAAATGTAGCTCAAAATGCTATACATAATGAAGAATAGAAAAAAAAGACACAGTAAGAAAAATAAAATATATCAACATTAATTAACATAGAATAAGAGGTAAGGTCCGATGGCCAGGGAGGACAGAAAAAAAAACTCCAGACAGCTGGAGAAAAAAAAAAAATCTGCAGGGATTCCAGACCATGAGACCACCCAGCCCCCTCTGGGCATTCTACCTAACATAAGTGAAACAGTCCTCTTTGGATTTAGGGTTCTCACAGAAGGACTTGATGATGATGATGGTCATGTAGACTTCTGGCTTTTAGTCCATCAATGTAGGAACATCATGATTCTTTGAGTAGGTGGTGGTGGTGCAGGCCGCCACCACAAAGAAACCGGAAAAAGAAACAGAAGAGAGAGTAGAGGTTAGTACGGATTTTAGAGCCACCATGAATAGTTATTCCTATTCATTCAAATTCCTATTGGCAGGTTATTCCAGATATTAGGTACATAACAGCAGAAGGCCGCCTCACCACTTCTTTTAAGTTTAGCTCTTGGAATTCTAATGAGACACTCATTTGAGGATCTAAGGTTACGATTTGGAATATAAAGTGTCAGACATTCCAATATATAAGATGGGGCAAGATTATTTAAGGTTTTGTAAACCATAAGCAGTATTTTAAAGTCAATTCTGAATGACACCAGTAAGCAGTGTAGTGACATCAAAACTGGAGAAATGTGTTCGGATTTTCTTTTCCTGGTTAGGATTTTAGCAGCTGCATTCTGCACTTGTTGCATACGATTTATGTCTCCTGAGAGGATTGCGTTACAGTAATCTAGACGACTGAAAACAAAAGCGTGAATTAATTTCTCAGCATCCTTCAATGATATAAGAGGTCTAACTTTTGCTATGTTTCTTAAGTGAAAAAATCCTAGTGGTCTGATGATTATGCGATTTAAAATTCAGATTACAGTCAACGGTTACCCCTAAGTTTTATACTTCCGTCTTGACTTTTAATCCTAATGCATTAAGTTTATTTCTGATAACCTCATTGACTCCATTATTGCCAACCACTAAAATTTCAGTTTTCTCTTTATTTAGCTTGATAAAATTACTATTCATCCAATTAGAAACACAAGTAAGACATTGTGTTAGTGAATCGAGAGAGTCGGGTCATCAGGTGCTATTGATAAATACAGCTGTGTGTCATCAGCATAGCTGTGGTAACCCACGTTGTGTCCCAAGATAATCTTAACTAACGGAAGCATGTAGATTGAGAAGAGCAGTGGACCCAGGATAGAGCCTTGTGGAACACCATATAGGATATCGTGTGTCTTTGAGTTGTAATTACCACAACTAACAAAAAATTTTCTACCTGCTAGGTAGGATTCAATTTAAGACACTGCCAGAGAGGCCCACCCACTGACTAAGGCGATTTCTAAGAATATTATGATCAATGGTGTCAAATGCAGCACTCAGATTGAGGAAGATAAGAACAGATAAACGGCCTCTGTCTGCATTTACCTGCAAGTCATTTACTACTTTAACGAGTGCAGTTTCTGTGCTGTGATTTGTTCTAAAACCTGACTGAAATTTATCAAGGACAGCGTGTTTATGGAGGTGGTCATTTAGCTGCATAATGACTGCCTTCTCTAGAATTTTACAAAGTACTTAAGAAAGGCAGGTTAGAGATGGGTCTGAAATTTTCAAAAGCAGCAGGGTCAAGATTATTTTTCTTGAGTAGGGTTTAACTACAGCAATCTTAAGACCGATGTTTTCAGATGTTTTTTCATGTAATGGCCAGGATTATGGTCATGCAACTAAGGTCAGGCATCACATCAAACTTAAGGATGTAACACCCTTTAAACAGGTCAAGGCCCATACAACCTAATGATTATGAAGCGATATGGCAGCATCTCAAAACTCTCTTAGAAGCTGGAATAATGTGTGAATCAGAGTCCCCATACTCATTTCCCCATTGGCATTTTTCAGAAGAAGAATGGTGATGTCAGACTGTGTGTGGATTACTGCAAATTAAACTCAGTTTACCACTAAAAATGCTTATCCACTTCCAAAACTGGAGAAAATGTTCTCTGTACTTTTGGGTGCTCAGTGGTTTTCAGTCATGGATTTGAAATCTGAATATTATTAAATTGAAATGGAAAAATCAGACAAGCCCAAGACTGCCTTTGTATGTCCCATGGGCTTCTGGGAATTCAACTGTATGCCACAAGGAATAACTAATGTCCCGAGTACTTTTCAAAGACTAATGGAGAAATGCATGGGAGAAATTAACTTAAAAGAATTGTTGGTGCTCCTCGATGATTTGAATACATTCTCTAGTAATTTAGAAGAACATGAAGCATGATGTTTACATGTGCTAAGCCGCTTTAGAGAAAATGATCTTAAATTGTATCCAGACAAATGCAAATTTTTCCAAACTTCAGTTTGCTACCTGGGACATGTAGTATCAAGGGAGGGAGTTCACACTGACCCTGACCAAATTAATGCTTTAACCACCTGGCCTATACCTAAGAACCTTAAAGAACGTCAGTCCTTTTTGGGATTTTCTGGTTATTATTGCCATTTTATTCAGAACCATTCTAAAAATGTTAAACCTCTAAATGACCGTACAGCTGGCTACCCTCCTTTGAATAAAAAGCTAACAGTTGAACAACTGGTGGCCAGACATACTTCAATCCCAGAGAATATTTTGGAGATCGTTGGACATCTTCATGTCAAACTGCATTTGAACTAATCATTAACAAGTTAACAACCACACCAGTCCTGGGCTTTGCCAATCCCAAATTATCTTATGTGCTTCACACTGACGCTAGCACTACAGGACTGGGAGCAGCTCTGTACCAACAGCAAGATGGACAAACGTGTCATAGCACAAGCTAATAGAGGATTGTCACCTACATTCCAAGACTACCTGTATGGCAATCATTTCACTGAGATCACAGACAACAATCCTTTAACCTACGTGCTTACCTCTGCAAAGTTGGATGTGCCAAGCTATTGTTGGTTGGCTACACTGTCAACATTTAATTTTGACATCAAATATCATGCACGGAAGCAAAATCAAGATGCAGATGGTCTCTCAAGATGGCCACAAAACTCAGATGCTGAAGATGCAGTGTCACGAGGAGAAAGGAATCCAGTAAACCATTTTACATTCCATCATTTATCATCTTCTGCAGAGCATTCAGTTCTTCCTATTGATGCAGTTGTGGCCATCTGTGACAAACATCTTCTTAGTGTCTGTAGTGATGACTTGCTTCCAATCTCATTAGTAGACTCACTTGTGCTCCATCCTCATGCCATACCTGATGTTCTTGAAGATGACTGTGGAACTGTAACAGAGCCTGTCTTTAGCCAGAATTAACTTATCAGACATCAAAATGTCTGTGAGACTGAAGTAGAAAGGGGTTCTGAGGGATCGGAAACAGAAAATTTGTGATTGACAAGAATGTTCCTGCTTCTATGATTGAGGTGAAGGACACTGAACCTGAAAGACCTAAAACCTTTCATTTAGTCCAAATGATTGTAGCGTCAGCAAAGGAAGAGCAGAGGTTACAGATGGGCCTTCATCTGAAGATACAAATGAGGCAATTGGAGATGAAAAAAGAAAAGGTAATGGAATAAGTGGAGACGTGAGAAGAGATTATATGGAATATTCCGAGAATGTTAATGGAGATGTTCCTCCAAGAAGATCTGAAAGGATATACAGACCCCCAGAATGATTCCTGTATCCCCAGTTAGGGAACCCCTTATGTTCTATGCACAGACTATACTAGAAGGATTTAACAGAGCGTTAGCCTTCATCAATGAGCCAGAGAGTTATGTACTCATGACAGTGTAAACTTCAACTGATATTGAGGCACACAAAGGGACTCACGATTATTCAAAGGAGGGATGGTGTAACCCGCGTTAGAGTTGCTTACTTGACAAACGAAAAATATTTGGGGCAGCCACCCTTTGAATCCCCTTGAATATACTTAAATCCAGGCTATACTAAGTACAGATTTGTACAGAGTTCAGTCCAGAACAGACCTGAGTAAAAGCAGGATGTGGTCTGGTTTTTATGGCTGGTTGGCAGAAGTGACATCAGACAGAATTTCCCATGTTTGTTCTGTAAGAATATCAGTGAAAAGTTTAGCGCACCTTGCCACCCCCTGGCCTGGCGTGGAATTACCTTCCATTGGTCCTTTTATCTGCCTCCTATGTGCATGTGTGTGACAATATATATAAAACACATGTATATGAATACTGTGGTGGGCTGGCGCCCTGCCCAGGGTTTGTTTCCTGCCTTGCTCCCTGTGTTGGCTGGGATTGGCTCCAGCAGGCCCATGTGAACCTGTAGTTAGGATATAGCAGGTTGGATAATGGATGGATGGATGGATGTGTATGAATATCATTAATTCTGCCTAATTTAATCATGTAGTTATTTTAGAAAAATAACAGAATGGGGAGAGGAAGTGAGTTATGTGTAGCTTAATAGGGCAAGACTTTTAATCTGCCTTTGTAAGCCAGTATTGGTGACAGGACTTTTAATATGAAGTGCCTGGAGAGTGGAGGGGTATCTTGGGAGGTGAAAGGGTGAAGGATTTCTTGTATGGAAGTCGCTAAAGAAGTAAACTCCATAAAGAAATTGTTTGAAAAAGTTTGATTTATTTCTTTTTTGCAAGTTGGAATTTAGTATAATAAGTAGGAATGTAGTTAGAATTTTAAAATAAGTTTGTATGTTAGGATTTCAGCTTTACAAACATTAATAGTTTCTGCTATGATTTTTTTTTCTCAAGAACTCTGATTGTTTTTTTTTCCTGCCTGGATTTGAATTGGATCACATGGAATTCTTCTTTCAGTGCGCACATCGACTTCACGTGTTCATGTTCTAACGAGACAAGACTTCAGACATATAAAGGTTTGGGGCAGTCACCTGTGTAATATGTTCCTGGCTGCAAAAGAGTCCAAAACAGAACCCCCCGCACCCCCCCAGAGGAAGGGAGTGAGGGGTTATAGGAGGTCTGGGGGAAGTGATGTCGTCCTCGGGCCCAGAAACGAAAGTGATGTCGTCCTCTGGCCCGGAACCAGAAGTGGTGTGTCCCGAGTCGAGGCAGTGGTTCCTGGTGGGACTTCCCGGGAAAGGTCTGCAGGGAACTTAGAAAGAGCGTTAGTGCACCCGCCACCCACAGGCAGATGTGTTACCATTATTCTCCAAGCCCTTCGGCTGCCTCCTATTGACACGTGTATGACAGTGTCTGAATTCTAGAACTTTCATGACAGCAAGTTGCGCTTCTCATCTGAGAACAGATAAGAGAGAAAATTGAACTCTTTAGCTGGCTAACCTTTGTTAAATGGTTTTGGACTCTTGTTTAACAGGCGTAATAGATACATATATATTTTTTTCTCATCTTCTTTACAAA